>NC_044015.1:25148956-25448956 GCF_900496995.4 Aquila chrysaetos chrysaetos
ATTACATCAAAGTGAAATACATTTAGAATATATATACTGCCAAGCTGTTCCAATAAGTGCATTCCATACACGGGTTAAGAGTAGCTCTTGCAATAGCTACATCAGTTAGAGGTCTTTAACAGAACTAAATCAAACCCCTTCAAAAAAGCTTGCTTTGATTCCTTCATGCCTGACCCATTTTTGATTAATCACATGGATCTTCTCCAGAACATAGCCAAGCGCAAAAAATAAGTCTGACTGGGTACTGTGGCAAGCCCACGTACCAGATTGCATAGCACACCCTGGATTAATGAGGAAATTCTCATTTTAGTTCGCTTCCCCACCTTTATAAGTCAGACTCTTAAAACAACAGTATGCTTTTGTACCAAGCTCAAGAACTCAGATTAACTGTAGCTCAAGACACTCAACAGGCAGTTAGAAAACATTTAAGAGCAACCAACCTGACAATCATCAAACAATTATTTTACATAACTTTAAACAATTAGCAACTCAACCTCTGCAATTTAAGAACAGTTTTGCCTCCTAGAGAAAGTACTTATTTCTAGCTATTCTTGCGAAGCATTTATCCAGTGCCTGCATCTGACTCAAATATGTGTTGTTGGATAGGATGAAGAGATGTCCTCCCAGCAAAATATTTTAGTATCATATAGTTATTTTTTATTAGCTTAAATTAGCTTGTGAGCCGCACGTGAGTTATCATATACCTGCCAAACTTGCCTAAAAGAAAGCAAATGGCTGGATTAAATAAACAACTGAACATGGCTTCAGAGGATAAAGTTCCCAACCTCATGCATAATCACTACGGATTATTACATTATTTTAAAAAGCAGACTTCCAACTGTATGAATTCTGATTTAATTACTAGCTGGGAGATGAAAACATAGCCTTCATCACCATCCTCTGGTAGGTTGACACTTTTGAGAAGTTAATGTAGTCATTTAATCTCATTTTTGCAAATCTGCAAATGTTCCTGTGCTGAGCTTGGTTATATGATACCCAAGCTCAATTAAGGAGCGTATTAGATGCTATTTCCTTGTCAGAAGCTTTACAAACTAAACACAATTGCACTTTTTCTGGATCCCATTCCTGCAAGGTGCCAAGCGTCGCAATGGGGAAGTGAACTGAGGGGGGCAGAGGGCACTTTCTCCCTTGCAGGATGGGGTGTTTAGTGGATGATGGGGATTTTTCTAGAGAGTGTTTCATCTCGCTGGGTTGATGTTTCCAACGCAGTGAGTTCATTGCACCCCCTCCGTTCAAGTTAGCAGGAAATGGGCAGCCGCATCCCTTTGCACTGTTTGGAAAATCTTCAATGTGAGTCGCTTTGGTCCTGACTCCTCTGTGAACTGACCTTACTCTTCCCGCACCACCGAGGAAATCGCAGTCAGTGCCTCCTACTCTGCGCAGTGTGTGAATCGACAGCTAGACTGAACTTGCCAAAAGGCCCTGAGGGAGTTCTGCATGCTCCCTCCGACCCATTAAAATACATAGAGAACGTTTTGTACTTGCTTTGACCATCTGAGAAAACCATGTCATAAACAAAAAAGGATGGTCAACCCAGATTTGATCTTGTTAGATGTTGAACACCTTCTCCTGCCACTGAAAAAAAGAGGAAACAAGGCATTCAACACCTGCAGCACCACCCATTGAAGACCATGTCCTAAGGGATTAACGATAAACCAGGAAGACAATATAATCATCTATTACAAATTATGCAACCCAAAGCATACATCTTAAACACAGTTTCCCTGTTGGGATTAGGCAAAGGGAAAAAAAAAATCAGCAGATAAAACCATTCACTTTCACCAGTAAAAATTAAGTTACAGACACCCTTGTTCTCAGGGCAAAACAAACTTAAAAAATATCTTAAAACAGTGAAAAAATACGAGAAAATTTTATTTAAAAATATATGTACTCCTTACTCCAAATTTGTTTGTACAGAAAGGATTTGTTTGAAAAAGAAAAAAAATAATGACAAACTAAATGCATATTCGGAGTATGCACTTTCTACAGTGTATTTGGTAAAAGCGTTATTTCTGTAAAACTGAGCGAGAGTAAGTTAGTTATTCAGCTTTCATTTGTTCCCTGACATCAGAAGGCAACGTTTCAAACAAGGTGTCCTCTACAGTGAAACCAGTCCGCTTCAGAGCTCTACATTCACCGAGCTCAGGTGGGAGGATTTCAAAGTGATTGCCTTTAATATCCAAGTAGGAGAGGAATACCAAATTACCAATTTTAGGTGAGAGGACTGACAAGTTATTTTTCCCAATTTTTAGAGTCTTAAGTTTTTTGCAAAAGTATAGTTCATCTGGCACGCTCTCCACTTTGTTGCAAGTAATGGAAAAGTACTGTAAACTCTGCAGAACTCCTATTTCAGGTGGGATAAAGCGAATGTCATTGTAAGACAAATCCAAATATCTGATTTTGTTGCATAGGAATAGGTGGGATGGAAGAACCTCTATTTTGTTATGGCTGAAGGAAAGCCGCTCGAGACTAGTGAGTTTCTTTATATGCTCTGGGATGTACGTTATACTGTTGTACCACAGCTTTAGGATTGTCAGTTTTCGCAGATGTTGAAAACTTACTATTTCTTCAATGGATTTGAGGTTGTTTTCCTTTAGATCCAATTCCTGAAGACTAAGAAGGCTGAAGACTGCATGCGGTATACGCTCTAAATCACAATGAACCAATTCCAGCTGTGTCAGGTTGACCATCTTCTTCAGGTTGTTGAGCATCACTAACTTAGTGCCATCATTATGGATGCACAATTTTTGCAGGTGACTAGAAACGTCGACTGCAGATTGTGGGATTTTGGACAAATTACTTTTTATGTAAAGAACTTTAAGGCTTTTAAGTTCCCGAAAAGACTCCAGTGTAATGTTTTTGGAAATATCGTGACTTAGGGAGCCAATTAAATAGAGCTCTTCCAAATTTCTGAGGCCATACATCCAGTGTGGAAGTTCTCTGATGTCATCAAACTTGACGCTCAAGATCTTGAGGTTCTCCTTCAGAAATGCCAAGGCGGCACTGTGGATCTTCACAGAGCACTGGTGCAACGAGAGCTCCTGGAGATTGTCCAACTGTGCAATGGTTGCTGGTATCATTACGTTATTAATTATTTCAAGTTTTAATGACTGCAGCTCAGTAATTTCAAAAACTGTGTCTGGTAGTCCAGAGAGCATGAAAAGCTGTAGCTCCAAATGGCTATGGGAGTTCGTCTGTAGCCTCTGTCGCAGTTTATCTGCAGTCCACTCATTGTTTAGGTTCAGCTGTTTCAGCTTATTTTCACTGACTTCAGACAGGAAGACAGCAAACCGCTTGGAATAGAGAGGATCATACTGATCGATCATATGAAGCATAAAAGCAAAGTCATTCTTGACATCTGGGATATCATCAATTCCTGTCTCTTGCCGAACATATTCAAAAGAATATTCTTTCAGTGAACGGTAGAACAACCAGTATAGGGTATAAAGGCATGTGAGGCCATAGATGCTTACAAAGCACAGGTAGCAGTAAGAAAGTTTAGAGAACAGATGTGCCATCGTGTGATTACAGCAAAAATTCTTATATCCTGTCATGTCTTCAATATCAACGTTACAGACTACTGTAAAATTAACTTCTGAGACAAGTGCTGTATTGTAAGCAATAATAATAAGGAATTTAATTACCTTAAGGACAGTCTGGCGAACGTACATGACATAGAGTATATCACCCTCCTCAACATGCAGTCTAAATTTCTTCACCTTTTCAAACAGTGCTTTGGCCTGTTCACCTTCTTTCTTATCTAATGCCCCAGGTGTTCCCTTATCCACAACTAACTTCTCAGGGATTGATTTTAAAGACTGTGTCTTGACCAAAGTGCCTTCAGTGCTTGGCTGGATAGTATTAGACTTGTTTACATTGTTCTTCCTGTTATCTTTCTCTTCAGAGTCTTCCCCTGACACTTCGGATAAGGCTCTTGTTGTCCAGGGAGAATCGAAACATTTCCCAAGTATTGAAATGAAGTGTTCAATTTTGGAGCTCGATCCAGGGAATTTGAACCAAAAATTACTACACAGCATGAAGACCAGTGTGTGTATAAGGACAAGATAAGGGAAATACTTGGCATACCAGTGCAGAGCACGTTCATAGCACACCTGATTTATAAAGCTGTACTGCTGAAGGTCCAAATCAGTCTTCAGTCCTTTCATTTCAACTGTAGCTGGAGGGGTGGATGGCTTGGGTGGAGGAAGGGGGGTTGTATCTGGGATTGTGTTAAACACATTTGAACTATTAGATTGGTTCTGGCAAGGCTGTACGCGCTTCGGAAGGCATATTATCTTGTCTTGCATGACCTGAAACGCACAAAAAGATATCTTTTAAACTGATGTACAAACAATGGTGGCAGTACCAATGGGTAGCTGTCCCTGGAGTTCCTCCAGCCGCCAGGCATTCCTCCCCACAGCCTGGCACGTGGCCCCACAGACTGTGCTATTATTAATATTATTCCAAACAAGATACTTGTTCTTTATGCCAAGAACTAGGTCACCCCTTTTCATCTATGGTTAGCTTTCCATAATTTGAATAAGAGGGCATTGAGATAATCCAGAAAAAGGAAAAGTGTGGGTAGTGCTTCCAGAAAAGACCAGGGATCTCCTGCATTGCTCTCCCCAGAGAGAGACAGCTCTTGCCAGGTGTATTCACCCTGGCTACACAATGTTCAGAGAAAGCTTAGGCTTGAAAGCAGCATAACTGCATTCATGTGGCTGTATGCTCACACTGTGATGTCTTATCACACCGAAAATGGCTGACAAAGAGCTAATGTGGGCATATCTATGCTGGGACATTATTAATCTTCAGTCTTAATAAAGATAGATAGGGATAATAGAGAACTGACAGCATTTGTGTGCGTGTGCGCATGGACACCATTTTTATTCAGTTTCTCATAGATTTACATAGAGTTCTTATACCTCCTGGGGGAAAAAGGTAGGTCTGTCCTTCTGTCCTCGAGTCTGTCTATAATGCAAAAAAAAGCAACTTTCTTAATTTGGGCTGGCCATCCAAGTTGACAAACTGAGGTCAGAGCGCCCTTAGGGACCAATCACCTTTGGTTCAACTTGGGCTATCAGTTTGATTTCAGTGCAAGGCTCCCTATAGGTCTGAATTGAAAATGCTAATCCATGTGATAAACCAAGGAGCTCTGTTATTTGCCCTGAATGACTAACTGGGATTAGCCCAAACTAAGAATGTGTGTGTAGTGGAGATGTATTCTTTGACATCATGGTTGTTGAAAGCACTAAATATAGGGTACGTAGACAAGAGCTACCAAAATCAGATCCTCCTTGATGATCCACCCTGGTGCAGGGAGATGCTGAGATGAGACCACATATGTTTTGAACAATATCTGTGCCATAACTGTTGACACGTCAAAAACTCCTGCAGTTAATCTTTGTCTGTAAATGCTATTCTGATATACACCCTTACTTACACCCTGGATTCATGCCTCTGGTAATAAGTTGGAAAAAAAAAATCGCCTATTATTTGCAGTGTTTCCACACATTATTTTCCAGTGTGCTTCATCCAATGAAGCAGGTAAACTTAAAAATAACAGATGTTCTATTTTGTGTGCTTAAGCAAACACTTAGCTACTAATGCAAAATTCAGCCCTCTATAAAGAGATTTTTAAACATGGTCATCATCTCTTTTCATCTGAAAATACCTGAAAATGGAGAACACAGGCAAAACTACAGTTGATATCATGTGAAATTTGGGACGCAGTATGTGAAAATCTTGGGCCATGTAAGTGAGCAAATTCCCCTGAAATAAGAGCTCTGTCAATGTGTCCCTTTAGCTCCATTTCTAAGTCATGCCAAGAAATGCGAGATCCATGTTTGAGCTAGTACTATAACTTCCTATTTTCGTGGAGTCCATCCCAAACAGTACTTTCCATTTCTTTTCAGCTTTTGGCTCTTTAGCAGAATGTAAGTAACAGTGATTGACAGTAATATCAATTGTTCACATGTAAGCGTCCTCAGAGATGCTTTGGTATGGAAGAGGCATAATATTAGTTGTGGGTGGTGTTAATAAAATAAGCACATTCATTTTAAATCTCTTTGAAGCATAATGACAGAAAGAATTTTAACATTTGCCAAATAAAGAAAAACAGAAATTACAAAATTACATTTTTCAAACTTTTAAACAGAAAAATGGTAACAAATAAGAACTTCAGTTGATCATCTGTTTTGTTATGCCAAATTGTGGTGAAAACAGGCATCCAGGCACAAGCCAAAGCAACAGCTCTTATCTTAGCTGGCACTGCTCCACTGACTCTAGCGCAACTCTGCTGATTTACAGCTGCTGGAAGTCTGCTCTGTGTCATTTGATGTTGCTACCTAAACAGCTTTAATCCTGGGACCAGCAAATTTTTGCTTTGTTCACAGTGAACCCAAGAGATAAAACAAGACGTGACACCATCCTTCTGAGGACCTTCCTCGTTTGTGGTGTTCCTTCAGCACCCGAGAGCACCTGCCTCACTTCGGTCCCATTTGATTTACCTGTAACGTGCACCCAAACACACCGATCATCAGCATGGCAACGGAGAGATAGTCCGTGAACACATCCCACCAGGGTTTCAGCACCCTGAATGCCGGCTGCTGCTCCGAGAACTGGCGAAACTCGGTCACGGGAATCATCGTCCTGCAAAAGAGCAAGGCCAGCGCTCAGCCTCCTGTAGTCCATACCCCTCAGTCTATACAAGCAAGTACTTCTGTGAGGTTTGAAAAACCTGCTCTGGAAATGAAACTCCCAGGATGTGGCATAAAAGTTCCCAGCTACCGCCCAAGCAGTCCCCCTGACAGCCCATCTCAGAAGAGGGATGCTCACGCTGCCCCCCTGCAGCTCCTGTGAGGAAGGGAGAGCAGGACCAGGGTCCCATCCATGCAGGCAGGCAAACCCCTCTCTGCATTGACTCCAGCTGTATCTGATGGGTCAATGAGGCCTTCTGAATCCCCCCAAATCAGCCCGTTCTGTAGATGGAGACATTCAGCTTTATACACATTTGCCTTGATCTCAAAGGTCTGGCTAAAACGCTTGTCCTGCACTCAAATTTCACAGGCCCTTTCAGCTATCATGTTTCATTCACTTCCATTTTATTCATAGTGGTTTCAGGGATGCTTTAGAATATTTGTATGCATACTCACTGCAGTTTCAAATCTAGTATGTTTTGAGTGCAAGTTGCTAAAGTGCTTTAGCTAACCAAAACTACAGGCAGATCAAGGGCTTTATCTTCACCTCAGATGTCTAGGCTTACATCATCACCCCTTCTGAAAAATCAGCTAACACATGAGCATGTACAGGCAAAGCAACTGATTTTAAAGCCTACAGCATATTGTGTAACCGAATCCCCGAGATCAAACCAGTACTGAAACTCCACAGTAAGTTACGATGGAAAGATAAATTCGCATGGGAATGTAGCAAAAATATTCCCAAGGGCAATTGACAAAATTTGTCCTTAAACTAACATCATAAATGCTCACTACAATCACTTCATATCACAGTAATATTGGAAGAGTCTATAATCCTGATTCAGCTGCAGACTGGGACCCATTAGCGTGGGTTTGGTGCCATCCAGCTGTGTGCAGGCTTAGCGATAAGCACACACTTGCTGACACGCTGCCCGGGGACTTAAGGGATTCAGTTCATTCAGAGCCGGCATTCCAGCAGCGAAGGATTCAGGCCCTAACGGCTGCAATTCATCACAAGCATACAGCCATCCCAAGAATTTATAACTGACTCCCACTACACTGGCCATACTCGTGTGGAAAGATGCTCACTTTGACACCTTCTCAGGGACTGCTGTGCCTCTTCTTGCCCAGCTGATCCTCAGGAGGCACCGCAGTCCCCAAAGGCACAAGGTGATGTCTGTAAATGAACTTGGGTTAGTGGCTAGGCTGGGGCTTTGCAGCTTTCTGAGCGAGTAGTACAAAAACTTCTTTACCCTTGTCCCCTGCTCCCCTCTCCTCTTGCAACCCTTCTGTGTTGCTTTAAGCACTACTTGGCCAGGCAGGAGAATCTCTCTCTCAGCCTCTTGTCCTTCTAAAAGCTGTCCCCAGGATGCACCCTACAATGCCAGATGAAATCGCACACACCTCTCGCATGGCTGGCGATCCCCAAGAGAAAGGTGGGCTGTCCTCTGCAGCACTTGCAAATTAATAGACCATCAGTGGAAATGATGGCAATGCAAGCCTGACTTGACACAGCCAGGTCAGAGGCTCGGCAGCATCCACACCAACAGGCCTGAACTGCTGCAGTGGTGGCGAAGGAATGCAGCATTCATTATCAAACTGCATGCAGCCAGGAGCCACAATTCTGATTTTTGTGTGCCTGTCTGGCAAATGCTCAGCAGACATACCAGGGAAGATAGACGTCTACAGCAGAGAACAGCTAGGGTAGCTGCTGGGACAAACCTTTGTTGCCTTTCACTTTTCTTTTAGAAATACTGGTGGAAAAAATGGATCTCAATAATTAGAGGTGCCCCACGCAGCTTTAAGTACATGCCCAGCTCTCCTTCAGCTCAACACAGGGAGAGGAAACCCTCCGCTGGCAGCTCCCAGCGGTGCCTGAGCTGAAGAACATCACACACTGATCTCTCTTCTATACCCACATGAATTTCACTGCCATTGGTAAGGAATTACCCTCCTGTCTTTTATTTCCACATAAAATGTAAGTGACTGGCAATAGCTGCTGGTAAGCTTTAAAAAATATTTTTTCTACCAAGCATTGAAAAACATAGAAAATTCTTAAAGGAATACACTAACACAAATGTTGGCTAATCAGTTGCCATGCAACAGTCCTGCTAAAAGCTTTGTAACACATATACTGCTGTCGGCTCAGGTTTTGAGGCCAGTTAGCTGACTGGAATGCCATCGGTACACCCAAGAATACGTATCAACAGATTGCCTTAAAATAATGACATTTCCCCCCTCCCCCCGCCCCTTTAATAACGGCTTATGAGTGCTTTTTCATATTCTGATGCCACAGCCCCTAGAGGTCCTATTTGTAAGGTTTTTCCAAAAGTATAGACACTTTGAGTGTCAGGTAAGGCAGAATCATGTTTCCTACAGTGGGGACTCTTGAGAAAACACAAGTGCTCACATGCACCAAAACATGCGGAGACCCAATCCTTGCTGGTTAGACATCTAAGCGACTCTGTGGATCTGAGCCATGGCGTTATGAAAGTCGGCAGTACTGAAACAGGGGCAGCGCCTGACAGCAGATGGAACTGGAAACTATCTTGCAAATTGCTGTGCAGGGACAGCTTTCTAGACCAAAAATTAATTTGGCTGTTGCATTTGATAGGCTTCACTCTGTATTTTTAGGGGTCTTTGTTGTATTACATATTTGCTTTATTTCTTCTAAGTGATGTGTGGGGAATTTAGATGAAGGCAGATAGTTTCTGGCACCACAAATAAGTGCTGCTCTGATCCCTTTTTCCCTTTAGAGGCTGCTGTTTGCATAGTGTGACTCCTCGTTAGTAGAGTGCACATACTGTTACCCTGGTTAATGGGCCAAGCAGAGGGAGACCTGCATACAGAAAGCCTCTCTGAGCCATGCTAGAAAACCCATCTCTGAGGGTGGAAGGTTTGCAGTCCAACACCAGACATCAGAATCTGTCTGCCACTTATGTTTTCCTTTATTGTTAAAAGAAGAAAACAAATGTTACTGAATGATAGCAATAGTACTGCACATAATAATGGTAAATAAACCAACGACATCTAATGACAGACAATATTCTTTAACTTCGGGGAAAAAAGATGTTCACGAGAAGCTTTAAATGGAGATTGGACATGAAAAAGTGGGATAACTGTTTTCCAATACGCTCTGGAGTAACCCTATTGCTTCTCCCCTTGCTGCACTAGCGATAAAAAGAAAATGCTAGAAAGAAGTGCAGAGAAACCTGGGCTTACCAGCGCTGCTGGTATCTGCATGCAGAACAGAATGACACAAAATTGCTTTTTTATTTTTCTCCCTGTTCCCTCTAGCTTCTTATCCATTCTGGCCTGTCCAGTGACTGAAAGGACATCTATTACCGGTGGCTCTGAGGCCTCACAAAAGCCACAGCAGGTCCATGTGGCTCAGAGCAATCCTGAAAACGCCCTCCTGGCCATGGCCAGAGCCTGGCTCTTCCCCACTGCTACACCCAAAGCCGCACCACTGCCAGACTCATTTATAACCACACGCAAACCAGGTCTGTATAAAATAAAGTGATTAGTCAATCATTAGTTTAAACAAATCAAAACAGGGATGCTAAAAAGACACATTGCAGCCCAAATCACAGTAAACTCTGTGACAGCACACTATCTACTGTAGATTCTTATCTCTTCTTATAACAAGGAGATAGAAGAAAAGGAGTTCAACATTTCAGCTGGTGAAAACTAAGACAGCATTACTAATTTCAGTTCACTCACATTCAAAATACTGTTTAATGGCTCAATACATCGTAGCTGAAATGTGCAGTCTGACATGTTAAATACTATTCTAACCTACTTTAGGAAATATTGAATTCTAAATATTGGATAATTTTTTCAATTAAAATCAGAACTCGTTCTCTTTTTTCTCTTGCATTTCTAATAATCCTCAGTCTCTAGAGAAAAGAAAATCATCCACGAGATAAATCATCTGGTATTCAGCTACCAGAAGGAAATAAAAAAGGAACTTGGATTAAAAAACAGTTGTACTGGCTGTTAAGCAGTGCTGAATAAAAGAGCTGCGGGTTTGCCAGATCAAATAAAAACCAAACAAACAAACAACAAAAAAAAAAAAAAAACGCTGAGAGGAGACAAACTAGTAGGGTTTTTTATTATTATTTGAAATTTCTAGGAAATATAGAAAACTTGATGAGTGAAAATGAATACATGATAATAAGATGAAATACTGGAATCCAGGTACAAGGAAGGTGTGATATTTACTCCAGCAGAAAAACTAACTACAGGAATCAGCTACTGCATGGGCGATTAGGAGCAAGAAACAACTTAATGTGACCTAAAAGAGCTAAGGAGAATAAATAGATCCAAGTCAGAGAGAAAAGTATTGGAAACAAATTAGACTTAATAAATCAAGAGATTTAATCAAAGGATGATTGTGAAATGGCCACACCGTGGAGCAAACCAGCTTCTCAGCAATTGGCCTTCATCAGAGGGAATAAAGGAAAGCAGTGGGGACAGTACAGAAGTAACGACAGGTCTTGCCAGTGCAGCTAAAGAGAAAAACGAGTATGTTTTACAAATTGGGCAATCCGCGTGACGTGCATTGCAGAATATAAAGGAAATTAACTAATTCACTTCCACCGGTGGCTCAGAGGACACTCGGGTGGGCAGCCTGGGGGTTTTCTGGGCAGGGACTGCCTTTGCAGCACTGGTGCCCCCGGGGCCGAGGCTGCCGGGCAGTGGCCGAACCTCTGCCACCAGCGCTGTGTCAGCAGGGCCTCTGTGCGAACGGGCGCAGAGATGCTGACGAGCACAGTTTCCAGCTGTAGCTGTAGCTATCCTACCTCCACCAGCGACAGCAACCCAACGGAGCAGCCCTCCCCAGCCATGGCACAGCGTGCCCAGGCTGGCACTGCTCACTGCCGGGGCTCTTCAGCGGTGCTAGCTGTCACAGCGTGGCCAGCAGAGCCCCGGGGACAAGCCCTGGCCCCGGCTTAACGCTTCGCAAGCAGGCGCTGTGAGCTGCTCCCCGCGGCTTTGTGTCCACCGAACTTCTGCGACCTGCCTTGCAGCAGCGCGCGGGGGACCCCAGTCGGAGACAGGGCCCACCACGCCAGATGGGCAAACGCTTGGGGCCACGAAAGTTTATACACTTGACCTGCCTGAGACGCGATGCACCCCCTCATCAAGCCGTACTCCTCTTGCATCTTGAGAGATGCTGTACAAAGAAAAAACATATTAATACTCAGAGAAGTGCCCCTCTGGTACAATCCTGAAAGAAACCGCTTTTGGCTTCTAGCAGCTGCCAGGCCCCACGCTCCAGCTATTGCTAGGTGATGGCTGCTATTTTTAAGCAGATTCTCACAGAGTAACTTCATTCATTTTATGGAGTGCAACTGCATGGATTGACACCAGCCATCAGCAGAATTGGAGGGTACACTGCTGGAGAGCGCTCTGTTACCGGTGAAAACTGCTGCGCCGCTCCCACGCTGCCCCACCTCAGCTCTCAAGGAACAGTTTGTAGGGACACTGGGATTAAAAAAGCACACCGAGTGAAACAGAAACAAGTAACTGGGAGGCCCTGCCTTTATCTCACCTGCGACAGGTCCGCTAGCTAGCGCTCCCCACGGAAGCAGACCCCCAACAGCTCCCACCGCTGCCCCCCACCATGGCAAGACAACCGTCAGGCCCGTCTGTGCCGTGCTGTCGGGAACGCTGCCGACTGCTCTGCGCCCTTCCACAGGCAATGCTCGATATTACCCATTGACACCAGCCAGCCTGTGCCCCAGCTATGGCCTCCTTGCCTGGCAAAGCCCAAAGGCCTCTCCCCACGCCTTGCTGACCCTCACACGACAGAGAAGCGGCGTCACTGCTGCTTCGTGTGCTGTAGGCGGGAGACCAGGACTTGCCAGAGCTCTTTTTGCCACACTACAGGTGTTATGCACCAGAAGTCAAGCCCTCTGCTATTTCCTTCTTCCAGTAGCAGTTACTCAATCATGTCGCCATGCATTGAAGCAATCACTGTCATCCATTGCTTGTTTTAGGGGAAGAACAGCCACACACCAGAATTGGGGCCCTGGGGTGCTGGACAGGCAATTAACATCCAGAATTTACAGGTTTGGCAGGGGCAGGGTATAAATAACACACCAGAAGGAAAAAGGAGGAATGTAGCAGGAGGAGAGAGACAACATTGCAGAAATAGTGACATTTACAACTGGGAAGCATAAGAAGTTGGTGAGATTTCTTAAGCTGACTAGAAATGTTTAAATGATTAGCCAGATGACATTTAACCACATTTCCCTGACATCACATCAACCCTCCTCAGACGTAGGATCAGCACCACCACCTCCTGAGAGTGGCACACAGTCCAAGCAAGTCCCAGATGCTGTGGACATGGCCCTGACCCCCCCAGAGGGAAGGAGCTTTCCCTTCAGTGTGAGAGGCCTTGGGCTGGTGGCCGCAGGGCCACAACCACAGCCCGGCTGAGTATGCCGGGAGGGGTCAAGGCTGAGATGTCCTCAGGAGACAATCCAGACTGGGACTGCTTGGTCTTTCACATCAGAGATCTCCTGAAAGGAAAAAAATGCTGGCCTAGGCAAAACCCACCCTCCTCACTGTTTTAAACATACTGCATGTGTTAGGATAAATTATGAAATACCTTTTGGGAATAGTGCTGCTAGTAGGTCTCTGGGTTGGTTCCCATACATGATTTATTGCATATTCATCTTCACTAAAGGAACAGAGCACAGCACATATTTAACACACAGAGTGCTTGCGACCCAGTGGCAGGGACTCAGCAGAGCCCGAGTGCCACGGGCCACGTGTGCAGGGGCTGCACTCCGGTGGGTTTTGCTTTACACAGGACATGGCACTGCACACCCTGAACACCACAGCCCACTGTCCTTGGTTGTAAACATTTGTTACTCTGCATAAATACCATAAAGCTGCTTTTCAGGTGGCTCCATGCTGTCTGGCCTCAACCACCTTGGGCCAGGAGCTGAAGTCAAGCTAAAGTGCTTCTCAGCACAGGGCCTGAGGCTGCACTGAAAAGCAGAATTTTGCATTCTTATTTTGCCTGATCGGGAACTGCACACTGAGAAAGTTAAATAAGCAGGGATAAGGGAGTTTTGCAGTCAGGTTCACGGTGATATATTCTCAAATACCCAGTTTAAACAAAATCACTGGTCTATGCAGAGCCCCAGGGCTTAGGGCCATAGTCTCCTCTAACTGGGGCTAACAGGCCCAGCCTGGCACAAAAATGGCTTGGTACTAGCATCATCAGTCATATTTTCCGTTGATTATAACTTTGCCAAATTTGTATTTTTGGGTGGGATTGAGTCCCCTAAGGAAAAACCTGTCTAATTTAAAACTAAATTTAAATTAAGATCTGGGCAGCAATTGTTCAAAACATTTCTAGAAACAAGGTTAGGGGAATGACATTGGACTATGCACACTACAAAATTTGCAGTCTTTTTATTTTAAACTTTCCAGACCCACCATACCCCAAAATTTGGCCTGTGTATCGGGGACGCAGTTTTTACTGGAGTGTGAACAGCTGCCCACAGCTGGCTAATTTACAAACCTTTGAAAACTGTGGTTTTGCATGTGTCCTTTGATCTCAGCAGCTGAACACTTCATCTTCGGCGCATGTCCAGGAGCCCCTCACGGCTCCTGGCACTGCCTGTGCTGGCATCACAGATGACAGATAACGAACCTGCTTCACTTCATCACCTAACCTGGAAAGGACTAAAAGTGGACACAGGGACAAGGCACCAAGTCTGGAAAACTGAGATTAGACTAAAGGGGAAATAAGATGATAAGGGCTGGAATTAGCAACTCCTAATTCCCAAGAGGTTGATGTTCCATCCTTATCTGTGTATTCTCACACACATCGTACACGCAGTTGAATAATGTCTGAACTACCCTGACATTCGGTTTTGGTAATTATCTTGCTACATGTTGGCACTGACCAAAATGTCCAGCATTTTGGTAACTGTACGTGCTTGGTCAGTTCCTGCGTAACACATGATAATACCTCTGCTACTAAATTCTCCCTGTATTTGAGGCATTTCAGGAGACCAGTTTCCCTGCTAGGCTTTACAGCCATTGGTGTTTCCTGTAATGTAAAATTTAATTTTAAAAAACCAAAACCAAAAACCACCTGTCAAAAATTTTAGCTTGGAAAAACTACTTTGAATGCTGGCTATTTGGGAGTATAGCAAAAAAGTATCACATGTTGCAACTTTTTCAAACATGACAGGTTACTTTTTGTTCCCTTGACTGTAGGGGAGATTTTCATAGGAAGAAATGCCACTAAGAAATACAAACAAATGATGCTGTTGCTTAAACATAAATCCCACGTTAAGGAACTGGAAAGCCATTAAAAACAAACCATTTGCATCCAAACAGTTATTTTTAAAAGTCCATGTGTTTACTGTATTTTCAAACAAATTCATCTTCTTGGGGCTGAGGCTGGCGAGGAAATGCGGCCTAGAGGAACAACAGAGCATGAGTCAGGAGTCCCCCCTGGGACCCGGCCGTGAGCTCCCTGTGCTCCTGCTTCGCGCACGCCACATCGACGTGCCATGCCGCCACTTCTCCAGCTGCAAAACAGAAAGGTATCTACTTTCTTTACTACTTTTGCTGGGAAATATGAATGAATAGTACTACAAAATCATAACATACTGCTTTTTGCAGTTCTCTGCAATGGTTGAGTCTAAACTGATAGCATGTCAAAACTTCCCTGCAAAGCCACTGGAGTTAATTTGATTTCATGCTACACATTACCAAAATTATGTGTCACAGTTGGTATTAGTTTGCAATCTGGGGAGCAGACAAAATACAATCAGCCCACAGAGGACATTATTCCAGCACCCACAACTCGGTGGTCCTACAAAACATGTGCAACCCATGCAGTTTTCACAGGGGCTACGTCTGCACCGATGTGGATGAAAGCAGGGTGGTCACGACCGGGCTGTCACGTGTGTGACAGCCCTTCAGTGTAGAGACGGGCCTTCATTTCCAGGTGCACTGATTGGAGAAGGCTGGGCTATGCCACCTGAACTCCAGCACAGTCACAACCCAGCTACTGGAAAACTGCCCTCCGTTATGCCAACTGCCACAACCCAGCTTCCCCAGAGCCCAGACTCTGCAGGTCCGCAACTGTCGGCAAGACTCCAACAAATCACCATGGATTTAGTTGATTGAGAAAACTGAAAAGGCTATAACTTCCAGAAGCTTGCTGAACACCTAGACCTTTTCCATTCTTTTCCGAGTTACTGAGGCCCACACTGCAAGCATCCAGCGTACATTTTGGTTTCAGCTGCCCCTCTACCTAACACCCAGGAGGGAGCGTGGCGCATTCAGAGGTGGCAGTGAATCCCCCTGCTCTGCTGTTGGTACCATCTGCTGCGGCAGTGGAAGCTCAAAGGCCTGAATCCAGAACTCAGATAGAAAGGACGTAAAGAGCAGACATAAAGGACGTGAAGAGGAAGTAACTTTAATAAACTGCATATCAAAATATATGCTGCAATTTCCACCTACACATACGGTAAGTGCCGCTTTGGCAATGGATCCCAGACAATAACCTTGTTGTTTGTTTCAATTGAGTCATAGTAATCTTTCATATATTACACACCAAAAAGGCTTCCTATTGTCAGCAGCTCTTTGACTTCGACTTGTTTGGACTGAAGACAAAAAAATGTTCAGGACTAGATTCTGCCAGATAAAGTCTCAGTGAAATCAATAGGAGTTCTTTCTGTACCAAGCACATAGGCCTGTGTGGAGATTTGGCTTTGCTGAGCTATTAGTTCAAATCTAAAGAAAAGTACACTCTATGCATTTCCATGTCAAAGACTACTTCAAAGGCAACACTTACCATTTTTCAGCTCTGGGAGTAACATTCTTAGTTTATCAGGGCTATCACTCAAGCTGCTGGCCCTCTTTCCAGCACTGCAAAATGTTCTTAATGCGAGTGAAAACCTTTAACAGCAAACCAAAGCACTGAGCAAGAAACTATCCAGTAAGTGGTATTTTAGTACTCCTGAAATATGTCTAAATGATTGAGAAAAGTAAACTCACATCAAGTTTTAATCAAAGTTACACCAGGTTTTCCACAAACACTTGTTTGACATACTCAGATAATGAAGACAGAAACAATGCCATAGAGTGTCAGAGGGCAGACAATATTACACAAACCAGTGCCATTCATTGTCAAAGGAATAGTCAGGGGCCTCAGGCTAATACAAGTGCTCGTAATAAAAAATGTTCAGCTGATATAATTAAAAATTAATTCCTAATTGGGAGAGGAAGCACAAAGGGTCCATTCTGAGTCTTAAGCAGCTCAACCATCTGAAAAGTTAGTAAAAAACTTTTTATGCAGGGATTGAGCCAAAAACATTAAAGAAATGCCCGTTTTCACAATTTGTGAGACTTTTTCGTATAAAGGATCTTTTCTGCTCCCTCCTGCATGCTACACAAGAGAGCTTTCTAAACTTTGCGATAGTCTCATAAAACACGGATCCCAAAACACCTGGATAAACACACAGGTATTCTCAGCCTGAAACACAGCTGATGAATTTTCTTACCCCCAAACCATCCTTTGTGACAAAAACCCTCAACAATAAAAATAAAGCTCATAGTCTCATTGATAATCCTGAAAGAATAAGAAAGACTAACATAGATAAATTCAAGCACATAAAATGGATGTGATCTACACATACTCGAAGATAAACACAAACAGCTACAGCATCAGAATTGCTATTCACATCAGATGACTTTTAAAGATCATAAACTTCAGAGATGTGGCAAACCAGAACTATCTGCCTAAATTCTCTATTGGACTTTTTCAGTGCAGTGTCCACCCACGGCCCACCGAAGAGGGATTAGCTCTAACCTTGCTCCACCACAAAGTCTGTTGCTGCATCATAGAACAGAAAGAAAGGCTGCTTCCATCAAGCCTAAACTTTGTGAGATCAAAGCATTTTCTTGGGGGGGTTCTGACCACAATATAGCAGGTGTGCAGGTCTTTGAAATTATGCTGTCATGGGTAAATGATGGCAAAGAGCAAATATTCTTTTTAATCACATTACGCTTAACAAAGGGCTTTTTCGACAATATTGTCTGTGAACACCCATCTTGCTCTAAAAGCTTGCATGAAAACTACCTACCCCTGAGACAGCTCATCAAGCATTCACATCAACTGGAAAATGCGATCTCTAACGGTGCTCACTCAGAACACCAAACCTGCTTTCTGACAGCAACCTGCACTTCTGAGCTGTTGCATTCTGCTGTAAATCACATGTATATCAGGATCTTACACCGCTGCACACCCAGGGCAGGGCTTGACCTACACTCTGCCTCCCCATATGCTCCAGAGCAAGCAATTAATCCAAGCTCCCACCTTGCTTTCAGTGATGAGTAAATAAAATTGGAAATGTTCTCAGCACTTCAGTAGTCTTATTGCTGGCTTGTTGAATTTTGGTTTCCCATCAAGACAAAATCACTATGTGCTATTGCCACTGAATGGAGATGTGAGCAAGCGTCTCTATTTTCAGCAGATCATAGTTTAGCCCAGGATTTGAAGTGTATAAGAGCCTGGATGCTGCTCACCTGAAAGTCAATGGAAAAGTTAAAATTTACTTTGACAGAGAGAGAAATGGATCTTTAATGCTACTCTACAGGACGAAATGTTTTCACATAATGCTGGTTCAAACTGAGTGGAACTTTGTATGCTTGCCGTGACAGCAGCGTTAGCAACTTTCCATGGAGAACGGTGCCATTCTGCGCTTCAGGGGCGGCCTTTGTTTTACTTTAAAACCAAGAAAAAACATGCACTGTATCTTAACACAGGATTCCTCCAAACAAATGGAGAATGAGCAAAGTACATGCACTGTATCTTAACACAGGATTCCTCCAAACAAATGGAGAATGAGCAAAGCACATACACGGCACTATCCTACCTTTTAAAAATCTGAGCTGATCAAACACTAGGTTGTAAATCAGTCCCTCATGGGAGAGAGAGGCAGAGTGGACACAACCTCCACACTGGAAGAAAAAGCTAAAAAAATCATCCTGGTCCAAGCCTATGACTCTCTGGATGATACAGTTGTAAAATTTATGCTGTGTCTGATGAGCTGCTTGTGTCAGGCATTAAAATGTAAAATGAATACAGTGCAGGAAAGCTGATCCAGGGTCTGTCAGGACTAAAGACAGCTCTAAGACACTTTGCCTGCCTGGGGATGGGAAGACAGCGATGCCTGCCCTGTATTATGAATGAAGGTAGTGGAGCAAATGGCATACTCACACATGCCCAAGAAGGTGAATCAAACCTAGTGTCTTCCTAGTGGGAAAGAGATCTTAGAAACACAAACCACAACAAAAGTCATTGCCACTATAGCTTGAATTTGCATCAGAGTTTTGTCACACAAAACCCCTGGGCAAACAGCTAAAGGATGAAGAAGAAAGTAAAGTTTCCATTATGTTGAGCATGCGAAATCCAACACTTGTTAATATTCTTCTGACAAATCATTTTGGGAGAATGGCTTCTTTGCTTCACTAAGTCAAGCTTTAAGGGAAGTATTTTGGGGTTCTCTTTTTTTTTTCCTGAGGTAAATTGTTTCATTTTCAGAGTTTTCTTTAATATATAGCCCCTCCCCTGCCCTTCACAACACTGTGACAATGAGGACAATATCTTTTCACTAAATTTTCTCAAAGAGGAAAAAATCCTGTAAAATTAAATGCTAGCTCCTGTTATTGTGAATTGTTTGGACGGTAATCGAAATTTTTTTTACTTCCTCAGCATTCAAAAAGGCCGGGGCTGGGAAGTGCCTTTCTGGTGGTGAATAGGGGCCACTTCTACCAGTTGCAACTGAGGTCAATGGACAATTAGGGGAACTGCTCCTCCCAGCACTCTCTGACCCAATTCATTATTTTGGGTCTTACTGTGTCCTCTCTCTGGCGCTAAGGCCACCTGAATATTGTTTAACCCTCTCTACTGCCCAGCCTGGATGCCGCCCCCCTCCCAGTCAGAGCCCCTTATCGTGGGTCTCAAAAAGCAGATACCACAGCGGGATGCGGCTGCCTCAGGAAATCAACTCAAACTGGTGCAGGAACTGATTGCAAGATAGCACCAAGCACCGAGGCAAGGAACTTGTGTGAAGAATTGAGCAGTCTCTGATTTTTTCTTCACTGACAACCAGCACTGGCCCTTTCCAATACTGGGCATACAAAGTAACTAGATTTTTAGGCTTTCCAGCGGAAAGTTTCTTTCTAAAACTGCTTACAAGAGTAAATAATAACAAAAAACCCACAGAAAGTTATATTACAGTAAAACCTCCAGCAGGGCCCATTACTATGCAGACTGGAAGAAAACAGCATCACGGCTGCCACACATTTAGCAAACTCAGAATGCAACTGGAAACGGAAATGATTCAGAAACCACAGGTGCTGAGCACCAGGCTGCTGTGCCTCGCTGGCAGCCCCTGGGCACGGGCACTTGCGAGACAGCAGGAATCCCAGGCCAGGTTAAAATTAGGGATCAACTCGGAACTGTGCTAAGCCCAGCTCTTGATGCTGATCTGCACCACAGGGGCAAACAGGCATTTCCAGGAGAAGAGTGAGCCCAGGGGAGCAAGTGCTACCCTCCTGACTGCTTTCATCATGCCAAAAAGAAAAGTAAAAGCAGGTCTAGTATACCGGGGCGGGGGGGGGAAATACATGTACTTGGTTGAATTGGGAGGGGAGGGGGGTTTTATTTATTATTTATTTCCAACATTGCCATCTTTTTCTCCACTATCTTGCAAAGCACCTTTCTGCCTGGCCGGTTTTTTACAGCATCATTCAAGCCCACAGTGCTCTGTGGGAGCAAACACGCACATGTGTGCCTTCAAACAGTGCTGCTCATGATACTGAGTCTTTCCTCACAGAAAGTACTTATTCCAGAAGTAAAAAAATCTAAAAAGGCAAGCCATAACTCATATACTTATCTGTGCAATAAAATTCCTCGCTTTTAAACGTTTTCATCCTACTGAAATTCTAGCAGGATACATTCGGCAGTCTTTCACAAGCCTCTCATTTTGCTTGGTCAACTCTTTCCAGTGAACTGGACAAACTGCATTTCGTGAATAATGAACAAAACCGCCCATCACACTGCGACAAGGCAGAGCTGGTTTTAAACCGATTTAAAATCGGGATGGTTTTTTTTAGGTTTTTTGGTTTTTGTTTTGTTTTTTTTTTTTTTTTTTTTTTTTTTTTTTTTTTTTTTAATCTTCTCGAAAACAGAGCCACGAACGCCGGAGCCTTGCAGTGCCGCCGGGGGCTGCGCTCCCCTCCGGACCCGGCGGCAGGGACCCGCCGGGACCCTCTGGGGCACGGAGACGCTGCGCAGCCCCCGCGGAGGGACGGCGCTCCCGCATCCCCTCCGCCCGCCGGCGGGCGCGGTGGGAGCGCGGCTGAACCGTCGCCTCCCCGTCCCGCTGGCAGCCTCCCCGTAATGCGGGTTGGTTTGGGTTTGGGTTGGTTTTTTTCAGGGAAAATACCGTCAAGGGCTTCCCTCGAGCTGCCCGTCTCCACGGCGACCGTTTCGCCCCCCCCCCCCCCCCCGGCCCCCCGCCGCTCCCGGGAAGCCCCGCTTGGCTCCGGGCCGCCGCCCCGCGGGGCACCCCGGGGCCGCCCGAGCGACGCGGGCGGGCAGCGGTATGGGGGGGGGGGGTGCCCCACCCGGCAGGGGATGGGGTGGGGTGGGTCGGGGGGGGGGGGCTGCCGCGACCGCTTCCCGGCGCCCCTCCGCGGGGGAGGAGACGGCGGCCACCCCAGATAAAGTTTGGCTCCCGCGGCGCTGCCCAGGGACGGGGGCGGCACCGCCGATGCCGCCGGCGGGCGGAGCGGCGCCCCCGCAGCCGCTGCCCGGGCCGGGCCGGGTCTCCCCTCCCCGCGGCGGCTCCGTCCCCGCGCGGCCCCCCTCCCCCCGCGGCCCCCCTCCCCGCGGCGGTGCCCCGACCCCCAGCCCCGGCAGCGGGGGGGCGCGGGGAGAGGCAGGCCGGGCGCGGCAGCGCCTACCTGGTGCGCGTCCGGGCGGGGGGCGGGGGGGCGCGGGGTCACGGGCGGCGGCGGCCGGGCGGGAGCGCGATCATGCCGCGGCGCGGTGCGGGGCTGAGCGCGGCGGGCAGGGCCGGGCCGGGCCGGGCCGGGCCGGGCGGGGCGGGGAGAGGCGATGCCGCCGCAGCCGCGCTCCGCCCGCCGCCGCTCCGCCCCCCCCCGCCGCCGCGGGGCCCACGTCTCCGGTCTGACGCACGCGGCGGCGGCGGCGGCCGGGGGGCGCCGGTCGGGCCGGGCAGCCCCCGCTGGCGGCGGCGCTCCGGGCGCGCCGCCCCGCAGGCCCGGCCGCGCTCCGTCCGCCGCCGCTCCCCCGGAGGCCGCTAACGGTGACCGGCAGCCGAGGCCTCCGGGAGGGCCCGCGGCATCCCCGGCTGACAGCGGCCGTCAGCGGCGCCCGGGCGGCGCCGCGAGGTGCGGGCTGGCCGAATAGTATGCGGGGTAATGGGCTTGGGGCTGGTTTCTTCTCGTCCGCAGAGTGCGGTTGGTGCCGTGGGAAGTAATTAGGGGTGGCGGGGAGGCGGGAGCGGCCGCCCCCCGCGCTGGCGGGCGGCTTCGGTCCGTGTCTGGAGGATGGCGGCAGAAGTCGCGATGGAAAGACCTCGACCTCGCTGCGCAGGGCCGTGGAAAGACTATAAAGCCACCAGGCTGTAAAGCGCCGGGGATTGCATTAACAACAGAAAAGCGTCTCAAAGAGTGACAATTGGAAACACAAACTTCTGGCCCAGCAATTCAAAAGGCGCAGACTGAAAGCTGCTGCTGAAAGAAACCACAGATTTGAAGGGACTTTTGTCCAACGTTTCCAAGAAAGATTTACATCTCCGGCAGAACGAAGAGACGGGACAAATTCTGCATCAGAGGGAGGTACTTGCCCTCTAATGACTCACCCCTAACCTTAGGGATAGCGTGTGTATCCCCTTAGGGACCGTACAAATATGTAAACAAAGAAATACAAATATACAGGCCCACTGGGGGGGAGTTAATGGAAACAAATACAACATGAGGCATCACAGCTGTTTTGCTGCAAAACCACTAACTGGATTGGGATGTGGACCGGGGGTCTGCCACGGATAGCTGTGGGTAGTTCTGACTTCGCATACTTTCTGACACATCTGCTTCAGGGACTGCTGAGGGCAGACTCAGGTTCCTCATTTGGGAATCACTGATGTGATTTATAGCTGTGGGAGCGCAGCTCATCATTTGACTGAAGTGTTTACTTAAGTGCTTCACTGTGCAGAGCTGCTTTCCTCAGCTGAAGCCTCGAGGCTTTCAGAGGCACCTCAAGAAATGAGGGTCTGAATCTGGCAGGAGCTAGAGGAGGTTGTTGGCATAGCTGCCTCCCAGTCCTTCGGTGCCGCCAGCCTAAAAGATTTCAGCAGTATTGCACCGTTACGTATTTTAAGCTCTAGCCCCGTGCTTTGGGGGATATGGCTGAGGAATAAAACGGGACAAATGAGCAAGGTTTCCATATGGACAAAAGCACTGGGTTTCTTTTTTGAGCTAAAGAAATGATTACGGTGACTGCTGCGTTCATTTTCTTTTTATTGGTTTCTTTCCATTACTCTTAACTCCTGGCAGCAGCTTAGAGAATCCCTCCCTGTCCTGGATGGTTTCTTCTTTCAGACATTTGCAGGCAGTTGTTCTGTTCACCCTTTCGTCATCGCTTAGCTCATTTAATCTTTTCTCATAAGTCAGTCCCTCCCGTTACCTAATCATGGTGCTGCTTTTCCCTGAACTCCCTCGCAGTTGCTCGTTTATTTTACGGTGACATGGTGGCCAGTAATCCTGCCATTGTTAACGTTTCCTGTTGTGGACTTTTGGGTTATTTTTGTTCAGAGTTGCTGCAGTACTTGGAGGACTGAGCTAAGCTTCCCCTGTGAAGAATAATTACAGGCAAGGTCACTGGTACTGCAATAGAAAACATAGTCCATGGATAATTATAGCTGATGGGTTTGGGGATGGAGGCTTAGTGCAGTTCTGGTAGGTGAGCTTCTGGTGGAAGAAGGCCCAAAAATTCGTGTTTGATATTAAACACACAATTAGGGCTCCAGATACCTTTGCTCCACTGGAAAAAATTTGCTGCCTGCAGAAGACTGCAATTTATTTGTGAATTCCTGCATTATTTTCATTAAGACCATCCAGGCAGGTGAAGTCTGAAGTAATTTGGGGTTATTTATTTTACTACAAGTATTGTCTCTTCCAAACTGATAGGCAACAGAAACAGGATTCAACCATCTGTATGACTGCAAATTTTTGACATCTTTTGATTTCATGTTGCCTCTTTGGTTTTGATTGACTCCAGAGGAACATGGGACAGGTCACATAAGAAATGCCATCACTGCAAACTTAGTACATTTGCCTTTACTGTCGATTGTCCTGTTCTGTACTTCGTAATTTACAAACCCCAGAATTGTTACTGCTGCTGCTAAGTGCTACCTTGCAGTACTTACACTACAAGAACTAAGAGCGGTGCTGGTTTTGCACCTGAGTTAAAACTATCACAGACCAGCCTCCAAACCCAGTTGGACATAGGGACACATTGCACCATCAGTGCTTACATGACAGTTATCTCCTGTTCATGTACCTGTGGGCTGATTCCCGAATGGGATCCACGTTCAGGATGCCCAATCCTGAAGTTCTTGCTCAGCACCAACATAGCATCTGCCAGGATACAGCCCCCACCTTCTACTCATTCCTGCTCAGAGTTTTGGTTTTTTTCTTCTTTTTTCTCCTCTCCAATCCCTTAGTAATTTGAGGACGTACCATGAAAAAACTCAAAGCCATCCCATACCCAAAAGTCTGGGGTCCCAAGAGCAGCCCTGAAGCTGGGGCTGAGGGGATGGTGCTGCTCAGAGCTTGACAGACCACATCCCCTCTCAGCTTCAGGAGAGATTGGGGCAAGAAAGCAGAGGTTTGAGTGCAAGAGCTTCGCCTATACTTGGAAACACAATGAAAATGCTTTTCATCAGTCATCTCTCCAAAAGCTGTTGAAAACAGCATAATCTGCTAACACAGAAAAGCTAAATTGCTTTCAGACCAAGTACTGAAAAACCGCTGCTGTGATTTGATTCAGCTCAAATCCAAAATGCATGATTTGACAGCTCTAGTACTTCTTAGCTGCTTGAAGTTTCTGTCAAAGTTTATCTTTTCCCCTAGCTTGCTTTTCCCTGGTTTTACATTTTAACCCCTCTCCCCTCAGATTAGAGTTTTTGAAATACGAACTTTAACCGCACCAGATATTTGAACAATAGCAGTGCACTGGAAATACAGACTTTCAAACTAAGTTGCATGGATGCTATGGGCTGAGTCTGGGCGGCTGAGTCTGGGCAGAAGCAAAGCTTCAGAGCAAGGTGAAGAATATGCTATCATTTCTTAAGCCTGCAGCATTTTTTATGTACTAAAACCTGCTTTAATCAGAAGGAAAACACTGAAAGGATGTTTAATCTCGTGAGCTCTTCTATTGTCCCTAAGTAAAGAAGAGCCACGTTCATCACTGGTACGATTTCAATGAAAGCGGTGCAGTTACATCAGGGAAGAATTTGGCCCGACTAGTTCGCTGTAGAGAAGCTACTGACAGCTGTCCCCCCTGTACCTCATGTTGTTGAGAAAACAGAGAGCTAAAGACATGCCAAAAGAAATAGGACTAACTCCCATTTTCTGACCTTTGGCTGAACCGGAGCTCCTGGATCTGAGCGGTGCTTTACCCCTGTTACACTTGTGATCATCATTAGGTTTTCTTCAATGATCCGTCTGAAAACATCTTCCTAACTGGGGAGCTACACAGCTGTGCTTGGTACGGCTATTGCAGCTCTGAGCCACTGAGCCGTGTGCTTCACGGGATACAGCATCTTATCTAATTTTAGATGTGATGCAATGAGTGGGGGTAGCTCACGTGAAGCAGGAGGGTTGGAGCCCAGCAGCCAGAGCTCAGAACAAGCGCTTTATAATTACTAAATGCTACTTGCAAAATAACGAAGGCTTTTATTACTACCAATGCACCTTTATGGGTGTGATAGAATAAACAAGCAGCAGCAAGGACAAACGCTTCTGCGGGAGGACATTTAGACAAGAGTCAGTCACCAAGCTTGCTGTCCTCAGGTGGTAGCAGAGGCTGCCCCAGGTTCGGTCCTTGCCTTCCAGCCTGCCCCCTACTCTCTGCCCCCTCTGATGTTCTCTACTGAAATGCTGTAGCTGGTCTGACATGCATACAGGCTTTTTTCTACGTGGGCACCATCTCTTGCCCTCCTTCAAGCACTCACAGAGAGATGACTTAATTCAAGTATTTGGTTTTCTCTCATACTTGGTTTTCTTAACAGCCTTCTGCCCCTCACACAAGCCAGACTGTGATAATCACAGAGCTGGTCTGCTCATAACCAAA
Source organism: Aquila chrysaetos chrysaetos (assembly GCF_900496995.4). Lineage (NCBI taxonomy): Eukaryota > Metazoa > Chordata > Aves > Accipitriformes > Accipitridae > Aquila > Aquila chrysaetos. The sequence continues at coordinate 25,175,108 of NC_044015.1, forward strand.
TTTAAGCACAGAATCTATAAATTAATACAAGGCAGCTCTACTTTTAGGGAAGTCTCTACTTGCCAGAGCAGTGACCTATCCCGACGGGTATCCTGGTTCCGATGCTGTATTGGACTGAGTCACTGGTTACATGTCATGCTCCCCCTGGCTGACGTCCTGCTAAGAGATAACAGACTGTCAGTGGTGGTCCACTTTGCATCATGCTTTGGGCTTGGATGTTTTAAGGAGGATTCAAGTCTTTCACTGTCATTAGACCTCTGCTTGGAATGCTTTTCCCTAGTTCCCTCTTCCCCCCCCCCCCCCGCCCCCATGAAATTCCACCATTGAATTACCCACCTTTTTGTCCACTGTCTTCAAACAGTTATCTGCAGATCTTTTACTGCTAGCAAACCTGTGTCAATAAATCATAATTTAAAAACACAAACAGCACATTCTTAATGAAAACATCCTTTTACACATCTAAATGATAAAGTAAGTGTTGGAGAAACAGGTCCCTAAATTTTTTATGGTATTTTAAAACAGTCATCTCAAAATAAACAAAAAGAAATGTTTGTTAATCGTCTGGAATTTTTAATTTCCTATTTTGCATGGGAACCTGAGTAATCAGACATATGGTATGCTTGTTAGCTGGGAAAGGGTCAGGATTAGAATAGATTCTCAAAATTGGAAAGCACTAAAATATAGCAGCAGTCTTGGCTGCCTAAACTTAAAATAAACCATGTTTTGTGTTAATTGCTGGAACAGATCAACACTGAAAAAACCCACATGTCTAAATGATTCTCTGAAATACGGTGCCTGGCAGGAGAGAGGAAGTCTCAGGGGATTGGGGATGAGCTAGTCAATAATTTACCTGCAAAGGAGATTATCTGATACAGACATAGCTGATAAGGAGCAAAATGTGAAGTGGCGTTTGGTGGCTTCTGTATGAGCTCAGTAGCTTTAAGAGTCGTGGGATTCCTAACACAGAAGAGCCCGGTCAGATAAAAGTAATCGTATTTTTGGATTTATAGTGCTAAGCATCACTGAGCTATTAAGCAGTAAAAGTCTGTTCTGGTGCAAGTTTTCATGCCCAGTGTGGACGTGCAGTTCCTAGGCCATACTGGTGCCATCAGTGGAGGTACAATAGAATGAAAATCTCCCCATCATCATTCTAATTGGGTACCGGTGTGATTATTTAAATCACTAGCGTAATGGCAGAAGACAGCTCCCAACATTTTCCTGCGTCATTAGACTATGCCCACGCAGAGGATGAATGGATACGTGTTTTGCTGCTTATGCATGACACAGGTCCAGGACAACACTACTTCTGGCAGCGGAAGTCGGCATACATCCTGCGCTGTGCTTCGTGCTTATTCATCAGCCGACAGTCGCTTACGTGGAATGCATCTGACCCCACTGCAATTATGCCTGCTATGTTCAGACTTGCCCCCATTTCAACGCACAAAGTTAAAAGTGTTTTTTTTCCTCTGTTGTTTTTCAATCATATATTTGAGCCTTGCACTTCACTAGGAATCAGTTTGAATCCAACTGTTGGAAAAAAAAAAGCCCACCAAAAAACTTAGGGATAGTTTACAATTTCAACTCCGGCTACTTCACACTACTTCAGTAGAGGAACCACCCAAAAGACAATGCAATTCACTGCTCCAGGACTCCTTTGGTACAAAGGCCACAGTGGGCACAGCCTCTGTAGTGGGTAACCTCACAGGAGAGTGAGCAGTGTTCAGGAAGACTGTTCAGAACGGTCTTCTGTGGTGAGAGGGCGTAAATAACAGCAATCTGTGGCCTACACTATTTGTCAGTCCAACTATTCAGGCATCATACACAGAGCATGCACCCGACTCTTTCCTTTTTACTTTCCCCTTTCCTAGATTGTCAACAGTTGGCTCTCCACGGGGACTATAACCAATTCAGCTAGGTCAGTGACTCCACATTTAAAAGTCTCTTTGTTGTTACTTCTAGAAGGGCTTTTGTATCCTCCAAGCTCTGGCTGTGAGCCATTCACAGAGTTGAAAGGTCACAGTCCAAGGGCTTCATTCTTCCCTTCTCGCAGCTGTAGGTGTTTCTGGTGGATGTGATTTGCAGAGTTGTCCAAGCAGTCCAGGCTGCATTGCCAGAGGTTTCTATCTATATGAACAACTATCACACTCAAGTATTTAGAATTAAGGCTGTGTGTATTTCCATATACATACACATATGCTTACATACTAAAGCAAGCCTGCATGCAGATGAGCTGAGAGATAAGATTGTTTATGACAGCACAAATGTAAGGGGATGAAACATCCATGCAAGCTGTTTTGGTCTAGCTGTTGGTTGGACTGTATATGGTACAATGACTCTTTGTTTAGCAAGAGGCTAAAGATTATATACTTACACTTGAGACCTTTAAGACTCAGACTATGCAGTAGACAACTTCCCCTTTAGACTGGCTAATAATAATTTAAGAGACTGAATTGTGCTTTTTTGTATGCCTGGCTTCATCTGCTGTATTGCATTTTTAAAGCACTGTATATGACAAACCTTCCAGGAATCCCAAACACAAATGGAAGTCCCACTGAATCACTTGAAGCAGCTGAAGAACACCATCAGTGAGGCCACACAACTGCGTGGAATGTGATGAATTTCCAGGAATAGGATTGTTTCCCGGAGGTTATTGTGTAAAATACAAGTATAAAGAGGGAACAAAGGTAATGCTGACAGTCTCTGCACCACTAAGCTATTTTAGTTTGTGGAAAGAAGAATGAAGAAAACAGACATGTTAGAAGACCTTTGCTAGGCTAACAGGAAGCTCGTATGTCAAGAGCAAACCTGAAACAAAGCAGTACAAAATTATCTCAGCATAAAATGTAACGTCTCCATGATTTTACCTTATGAAACCAAATCCACTTCTAGTTTGAATGCAGTGCTAATGGAGAGGTTAAGAGCTCTATGTCCATGCTTCCATCTAGCAATAATAAAGGAATGACTAGGTAAAAAGCAGTAATTACATAGAAACAGGTGAACTCTGCAGTTCTGAAGGGAGAGCAGTGCATTTAGGGGTTCAAAAGCAATAGGAAACCTGTCCATTCAGGTTCATTAAGAAATCAGTTCTGCTGACTAGAACCTACTCTGAAGCAGTGGTTAAGCAGAGCACTTTCAAAGAAAGTACCTGTCCTAGTTTCAGCTGGAATAGAGTTAACTGTCTTCCTAGTAGCTGGTACGGTGCTATGTTTTGAGTTCAGTATGTGAAGAATGTTGATAACACCGATGTTTTCAGTTGCTGCTAGTAGTGTTTAGACTAACTTCAAGGATTTTTCAGCTTCTCATGCCCAGCCAGCGAGAAAGCTGGAGGGGCACAAGAAGTTGGCACAGGACACAGCCAGGGCACGTGACCCAAACTGGCCAACAGGGTATTCCACACCATGGGACGTCCCATCTAGTATAGGAACTGGAAAGTGGGGGCGGGGAATCGCCGCTCGGGGACTAGCTGGGTGCCGGTCGGCGGGTGGTGAGCAATTGCACTGCGCATCATTTGTACATTCCAATCCTTTCATTATTGCTGTTGTCATTTTATTAGTGTCATCATTATCATTATTCGTTTCTTCTTTTCTGTTCTATTAAACTGTTCTTATCTCAACCCGTGGGTTTTGCTTCTTTTTCCCGATTTTCTCCCCCATCCCACTGGGTGGGGGGGAGTGAGTGAGCGGCTGCGTGGTGCTTAGCTGCTGGCTGGGGTTAAACCATGACAGTCCATTTTGGCACCCAACGTGGGGCACGAAGGGTTGAGATAACGACAAACCTGACCAGAGCTCGTTAAAACAAAATTGTTATAAGCATTCATTATATTGGTCTAATAGTAGCTGGTCATTATGTTGATTTATGTGTTAGAGTTGTTGCTCTGGTTTTTAAAGTTCTGTTATGTATCACCTCGCTTGCTGTATGTAGTCCCTCTTCTGCTGCTTATCATCCGTGGGAGGTGGATTAAGGTTTTCGCTTTGATGTGTTGTATAACACTGGTTTATGGTATGATAAAGTCATCAGTTGTGGAATTAATCCGGTATTTGCACTCAGCATTGTCACATTTATACGGCGGGAGCCATCTGTGGGAAACTATTAATAATTATACCATTTACCTTTCCTCCTTGGAAAACCAGTCTATGAGTGGGATACCTTTCTTCCCCTCTCCTTTCTCCTTCAGTCCAGTTACAATGGTGTTTGGGAATTTTGAAAAATTTGAATACTCTTGGGATGTTGATACCAGCACGGTCCTAGCCCTATTGCTGGGAATTAGCATGCTCCTGAATGTGGTTCAGCTCTTGTTTAAGGTTAAACAACTATTTAAGAAGATCACCCAGAGGTCTGCCCCGAGGCTGGATAATTATGAGTGGCAGGGTGTGTGGGGTAGTATGGGCAAGTACCTAGAAAAGTGGGCACCTCCAGTGTTTTGGAAATTCACCCCTGAACAAATGCAGAATCCAGAAGAACTAGTAAAATATTTGGAAAAGGTATGCTGTCACCCCGGCAGCTCTAGAGAGATACAAATCACTGCAACGTGCTGGGGCCTGGCCCATGCCTATCGAGCCCTGTTCGACACAACTCAGCACCCCCAAGGGGAAGAGAAGGTCTCTGGACCTAACAACAAAGCGATGAGCACTGTGGCTACCCAAACCTCAGCAACAGGCACTGCAGCCCCTCCAGCCGTGGCAACGAGCACAGCAGCTACCCAAACCCTGGCAACGGGCACTGCGGTCCCTCCAGCCCCAGCGACGAGCACTGCTGCTGCTACCCAAACCTTGGCGACAGACGCTGCGGTTATCCAAAACCCGGCGAGCGATACTGCAACTGAACCAGCGGATCAACCTGCACCAGTATCAGTTGCCCCCGTACAGAAAAAGAAATATACAAAAAATTCAGCTCGCTTAGCAAAGGATGAAGGTGAACCAGGGCCATCACGGGAACAGGAGGAAGAGGCAGAACCAGAGGCAATAACCCGGTCCCTATCCTTGAGTGAGCTGCGGGATATGCGAAAAGATTTTGGCCGCCGTATAGGTGAGCATATTATCACCTGGCTACTCCGATGCTGGGACAATGGGGCTAATAGCTTGGAATTAGAAGGTAGGGAAGCCAAGCAGCTGGGATCACTTGCCAGGGAAGGTGGCATTGACAAGGCAATTGGAAGAGGAACACAAGCCATCAGCCTCTGGAGGCGACTCTTGTTAAGTGTGAAGGAAAGGTACCCCTTTAAGGAAGATGTTATATGTCAATCAAGCAAGTGGACCACCATGGAAAAAGGTATCCAATATCTGAGGGAATTAGCTGTGCTAGAGACGATTCATCATGACCCGGACAACCCACAATTACCCAAAGATCCAGACGAAGTCCAATGCACACGACCCATGTGGCAGAAATTTGTACGGAGCGCACCATCGTCCTATGCCAACTCACTGGCAATAATGACCTGGAAAGACGAAGAGGCACCGACAGTGGATGAAGTGGCTCGCCAACTCCGTCAATACGAAGAAAATCTCTCCTCCTCCCTACAAGCCTGCATTTCGGCTGTGGAGAAGCTGTCCGAGGATTTCCAACAATTCAAAGAGGATATGTCCTATTGCCCACCTGTAAGGACCAACGTCTCAGCTATTAGGAGTGAGCGCTCCTCTGCCCAAGAGAGAGAATGTAGAAGGTACACACCGCGAGGTGCCCTGTGGTTTTACCTATGTGATCATGGAGAGGACATGAGGAAATGGGATGGAAAACCTACCTCGGTCCTAAATGCACGGGTACGTGAGCTGCGAGGAAAAACCACCATAAAAGGGGATTCTACTAGGAAAAATGCTGCTCCAGTTTCCAAACAGAGTAGAAGGGCTGATCTTATTTCTGATCCTCTTGAAGGGACTTCTGAGCCAATTTTACAAGAAGTGAATACCGGATACTCTGGCCAGAATTAGAGGGGCCCTGCCTCCAGCCAGGTGGAGGAAAGGGATAACCGGGTCTATTGGACTGTGTGGATTCGATGGCCTGGCACGTTAGACCCACAGGAGTACAAGGCTCTAGTAGACACCGGTGCACAGTGCACTCTAATGCCATCAAGTTATAAAGGGGCAGAACCCATCTGTATTTCTGGTGTGACAGGGCGATCCCAAGAGTTAACTGTATTGGAAGCTGAAGTAAGCCTAACTGGGAATGAATGGCAGAAACACCCCATTGTGACTGGTCCGGAGGCTCCGTGTATCCTTGGCATAGATTATCTCAGGAGAGGGTATTTTAAGGACCCGAAGGGGTATCGATGGGCTTTTGGTATAGCTGCCTTGGAGACGGAGGGCACTGAACAGCTGTCTACCCTGCCTGGTCTCTCTCAAGACCCTTCGATTGTGGGGTTGCTGAGGGTTGAAGAACAACAAGTGCCAATTGCTATCACGACGGTGCACCGGCGGCAATATCGCACCAACCGAGACTCTCTGATTCCCATCCACAAGTTGATTCGCCAACTGGAGAGCCAAGGAGTGATCAGCAAAACTCGCTCACCCTTTAATAGTCCCATATGGCCAGTGCGAAAGTCTAACGGGGGAGTGGAGACTAACAGTTGACTATCGTGGCCTGAATGAAGTTACGCCACCGCTGAGTGCTGCCGTTCCAGATATGCTAGAACTTCAATACGAACTAGAGTCAAAGGCAGCCAAGTGGTATGCCACAATTGACATTGCTAATGCGTTTTTCTCAATCCCTCTGGCAGCAGAGTGTCGTCCACAGTTTGTCTTTACTTGGAGGGGTGTCCAGTACACTTGGAATCGATTGCCCCAGGGGTGGAAACACAGCCCCACCATTTGCCATGGACTAATCCAGACTGCACTGGAAAAAGGTGAAGCTCCGGAACACCTGCAATACATTGATGACATCATTGTATGGGGCAACACGGCAGAAGAAGTCTTTGAGAAAGGGAAGAAAATAATCCAAATCCTTCTGAAAGCCGGTTTTGCCACAAAAGAAAGTAAGGTCAAGGGACCCGCACAGGAGATCCAGTTTTTAGGAATAAAATGGCAAGATGGACGTCGTCAGATCCCAATGGATGCGATCAACAAAATAGCAGCTATGTCTCCACCGACTAATAAAAAGGAAACACAGGCTTTCTTAGGTGTTGTGGGTTTTTGGAGAATGCATATTCCAAATTACAGTCTGATTGTAAGCCCTCTCTATCAAGTGACCCGGAAGAAGAATGATTTTAAATGGGGCCCTGAGCAACAGCAAGCCTTTGAACAAATTAAACGGGAGATTGTTCATGCAGTAGCCCTTGGACCAGTCCGGGCAGGACAAGATGTTAAAAATGTGCTCTATACTGCAGCCAGGGAGAATGGACCTACCTGGAGCCTCTGGCAGAAAGCACCTGGGGAGACCCGAGGTCGACCCCTGGGGTTTTGGAGTCGAGGATACAGAGGATCCGAGGCTCGCTATACTCAAACTGAAAAAGAGATATTGGCAGCATATGAAGGAGTTCAAGCCGCCTCGGAAGTGGTTGGTACTGAAACACAGCTCCTCTTAGCACCCCGACTGCCAGTGCTGGGCTGGATGTTCAAAGGGAGGGTCTCCTCTACACATCACACGACTGATGCCACGTGGAGTAAGTGGATTGCACTGATCACACAACGGGCTCGCATAGGAAACCCCGGTCGCCCAGGAACACACAGCACATGTAAAAGTTTGGGCCTCCAGATATAAGGAAAGCAATCCTCCCAGTACAGCCTTCTGCTCTCTTCCTTCAGGGAACCTCTGCTCCAATGTGCTGGAGGAAATCTTACTTCTAAATAAGCTGACTCTTAGAGGTGCAAAAGCTAGTATGGTTTCAACCCTGGAAGTGTTTGTTCTCAGCTTTATGAAGCACAGCTCAGGTCCTGACACTGGCTATTGGTGAGTAAAGACTGCAACTTCTAATAAGACATCAGGTGTCAAACCCAGGTGACATTGTGGTCACTGTTCAGTGTTTGCATACTTCTAATTTCAGGTGGCCTTTCCACCATATACAAAGATGCTTGGATGGCATACAAAAACTAGGTATAGCGTTTCCCGAAACAGGTTTTCAAATGCTCTCGTATTTCTGTTACTCATTTCAATTTTGGTCCAGCAGAGAGAGAGGCAGGAATATGAAAACTCCATTTATATGCATCCAGGGATAAGCAACTAGACACAGTCAGCTTATCAAGGTTTAAAGAACAATGACACGATGCTATAGTTAATTTTCATATCTACTTATTGCAAAGAACAGCCTGCATCCGTACAGCTAAACTCCCTTATTGCCACCAACAGGGCTACATCCAAATGGCCAGCTGGAAACAGTCACTGGCCTGTGCCGCCCAGAGTATTGCTGGGAGGGGTGCTGACCGGCCCAGAGCTGTGCCATAGACTATACCACAATTTGCAGTATGAACAGAGAGCATGCTAGTGCTTGGGCCTCTGCCCCAGGCCTGTTTAGCTTACCCATGCAGACATTGTCTGCACAGCTGCAGAAACATTTGCGCGCACAGGGAGGGAAGGAGGGAGGAGAGGGCAGCAGAGCCATCTCCTTCAGCAGTACCATCAGTTTGTGCAAGCTCACACCATTCATGGAATTTCAGCTTAGCCCTGACAACAGCGCTCTATGCCAGATAGATAGCCCTCCTCCAGACTTAGACTGGGAAAACACAGTGGTGTCAGTCTACCAAAGGTGATACGCCAGCTCTGCACAGAAAACGGGAACAGAACTTTTTTGCCCCGCACCCGTGTTTTGCCATTACCTCCACAGCATCTCAGTGTGGCCTTTAGTCTCCATATCGCAGTATGACTCCCCCACACTGGCCACCACTGTGCAAAGATTCTGAGCTAGTCCAGATGAGCTGGGAGAGCTGCCTGGCACAGCCCGTGGGCCTAGCTTATAGCCCAGAAGCAGTCAAGCTGCATTAGCTAAAAACGAGACAGCAATGCACAGCAGCCCAGCCAGAACAGAGGGCAGTCTGCATTTCCTCTCCTGGCAAGTCTCTTGACAGCAAGTGAGAAGACAACTCCTACGGGGGGCGGGGGGAAAGAGTTTGTAAAGTACTGTTTCTGTTTCTTTTTCTTCCAGTCTGACAAATAGAAACATATTACTGGCTCAAGTTCTAGAAATTTGACATGAACACCATGTTTTTATTAAAAAACAGAAACATGGGAAATTATGAGCAACTTTCCAACAGAAGCAACAGGAACAATGAAAATCCTGACTGGTTAAAGCCTTGATAATTACACCCAGGATCACCCAGGCAATCTTATTTTGTGCCTTTGGATAGATCCATCTTCCCTTCCTCTCCCCCATCTTCAATGTTCCTCTTGGACCTAGCAGATAAAGTTATAAGCTGAAAGGAGATTTGGTATATATAGATGCACACTTGAAACTCTCATCCATGCTCTCCCTAAAAGTGTTGCTTTTTTCACCTCTTTCAAAGTTCATTAAATGTAGAGTGGATGATTTAGCCCAGAGTATACTGCATTTGTAGTAACAAATATGGTTTCTGCAGATTTCTTAGGATGAAGACTATTTACATCATATTCCCACAGGAAATTAGGTAAGGAATAAACATTAAAGTAATGATGCAATCTGTGTCATCCCCCTAATAAACACTGAATATGTTGGTTGATTTCAAACGAATTTAACAAATGAACAGAAATCTCAGATACACGCAGTTCCTTCAAGTTGCATGAAAACAGGCAACTGGCTACCTAGGGGAAAAAGATCCTGCAAGTGTTCCAGCCAAGAGAAAGCCTGCAAGATTAAACTAAACACCAGAAAATCTGTAAGAGGGAGGTCACTTTTAAATACCCCAACTATGAAGAAATCTTCAGGGACACCGATCTGTAGGCCAGGCTTCGTTCCATCAGCTGCTTATGAAATGATGCAGTGTTAGGCTCTTCCTGCCTGGTTTCGGTTTTCTTAACTTCCATCCAGTTATGGAACAGTTTGTCAGAGACTTCAGATAGACTGTATGCTTGTCCAAGCTAGAAACAGTAAAGAGCATCTCCAAGGAGGAATGTAAAGATAACACTTCCGCATCTGGAAAATCCTGGGGATCCCCAAGAGTCATGATGCTGATGAAGTGCATGTTGTACTGACAGGAGTCCCTGGCTACATGCACGTGAGCTGGAAGACCTACAACTCTGACACACACCAGTGGCTCCAGAAAAGTTTTCTTTATTGCTCTACCCTGTTGGCTTTGCCACTGTTCCCCAAGGCACTTGCCAAAAGCAGCCTCAGGCACAGGAAGGCAAAGGCCTTCAGATTTATGTATCTTGCTCCCGGTACCTTTAAAAAGCCCATGCTGTGAGAAACTACTAACTCCTGTTTTACATCTTCTGTCCTCCTAACCTTGGACCGTGGCAGGATCAGTAACATCCCATCACGAACCTTTAAAGCATTTGGAGAAATGAACTGCTACAAGCAAAGAGACTGTCCTTCAATTATATGGTAGTCAGTGCTCTATTAGAAGATGATAATGTTGACCTCTAGTGACTAGTCTGGGGATACCTGGTGGCATGATCACAGTGAAACATTTCTGCGAACAGCTAGCCAAAAATTTCACTGAAGCTGGCACATGAGAACAGTCACCCTCCTCATGGAGGTGAGTAATTACACATCCCTTTCATGGAACAGAACCCCCCCAGCTGAAACAAAGACCCCAGAAAGGCTGCTATATAGCCTAAATTATGCAAGCAGAGAGATTTAAATAGAGGATCATTGTACATGGACGCTGTGAGCTGTACAGTGGCTGCAACCTCAAGACAGAAAATGCACCCAGACTGAGTGAAAGGACTGGACAAAGCAGGCCGTGGAGGCAGGCATTGTGGTATAATCCCAGGAGAAAACCAGAGGGTGAGGAGTCAGTTAGGAAGGGACCTGAGCTGGAAGCAATGAATTAAATCGATTTCTCAAAACACAGAAATGAAGCAAGAGGAGACAATTGTGATTCATTGTAAATAAGCAAAACAACAGAGGAACACCCCAACCCACTGTCTGCTTCTTAGCTGAGATAACCCATTAGACACAACATTTTGCCAGATTATTAGTAATGGAAAATATTGTTAGACATTCAAATACCAGCCATCAGTGAGTTACACGTTTGATTTTTTGAATCTCATCCATTATACATAATGAAAATATTTATTCAATTACGTTTGAAAATCATGTAGAGTTGCACATTCATAGAATAAACCAGAAGACAATACATGATGCCTTAGGAAGTTACTCAGATTTTATCCACAGATTCAAAATAACAAGTGTTTTATTTTCCCACTTATTCAAAAGAAATGAAGAAAAAAAACCTCTTTCCAGCAGAGCCACTCAAGGCATATGAAGAAAATAACAGATATTCAGGAAAAGGTTAAAGAATGAAAACGACTTGAGGATTGGGAAACAGAGCACGTTCCAAACTAGTGACACAGCCCAAGTGATGTAGTGACTATACTGCCCCATGCAAAGAGAGATACCAGCAAAAGGGAAATTAGGTGAGCAGAGCAGGCTCCCAGGGAACTATTCTGACATGGGTTTGAAGTGGGGAGAAAATTAACATAATTTCTAGTCCCTCCAGAACTAAGTAATGGTAGCTGTTTCTCAATAGAAAAGGACTTTTCCCATTTTTTGAGAACTTTTTCCATTTAGTACAACTTTTCTAATAGAGCTTAACATCCATCTTAACATCATTGCTTACTTCTCAGCTTGGACTGATTAGCATCAAAACTGGGCAAAGACACCCCGGCAGGAAAAAAAGTAAACTGAAAATGCATATTTTGCCACTCAAATACATAAACTAAGGAATTCACTTAGTTTTTTGCTGTTTGGGTAGTGCATTTGGTTTGCACACAGTGGCTAACTGGCAGCATGAAGATGAACAGGTACTGTTGACCCCTGGAAGTGTTCCATTCCTGGTTTCCAGGGCTTCGTTCCATACTGAAGTGACTAGAAATTGAGGGTGTGTTTACAGTCAAGCCTCAGAGAGCTTGAACAGTGATTTGTATTGAATTTGTTCAAGTATTTTTTAAACTGTCTTTTCAAAGAAATTGTCCATACCTGAAATCATGTTACAGTACCCATTTAATCATGCAATAGTGCCGGCAGGGGGAGATGAAAAGCAAAATAAGCCTAACGCTGCATAGAGCATGGGTGGGAGAGAAATTTTACAGTAGAATTGCCTTACACAGGGGTCTTGGAGCATTTAAAAGCAGAAATAAACTAGCATTTAAATGAGAGATTTAAAAAAAAACAAAACAAACTAAAACCAAAATACTAAGGAAGAGCACAAGGTAAATATTCTCTACAAATGCTTGGTTTAGTTTTCTGGGTATAGTTGATTATTTCTGAACACATACTTAGCTTAATTTTTGAATGTTTAATAATCATACACACATACCTTATACATTTGTGTAACTGTTCATAAGTGACTGCAATCGTTTTGTTAGTGTTCCTCAGCATATATTCTCTCTCTCAGCTGGATCTGTTCTCAGGACATGTATCATTTTGGGAGGGAAAGGCAAAGACATTACCTGGCGTATCCAAATGTGTCAAGTCCCTAGCTGCACAGGATGCATTTCCCATGCTTCAATGGCAATCTGCTTCAATATCAGTATGTACAGCTTACACTAAAAAAGCTCTCTGATTTTTATAGCATATTACTTTGGCCGAGAAAGAATTAAGGTAAAATGCTACTCCCTCCCTACTGACCTATGGACTTACACAGCTGTCAAAGAAGCCACTGGCTTAACCCTGTGAAGATGGCAAAAATACAGCTATTAGCCAAATGAACACTAAGGATGCAAACAGAAATGGTGATATTGGGAGAGACTCAGACCTGCAACCAAAGCTTCCCCCTCCAAATAATATTTTTTCCAGTACTCTTTGCAGCTCATTTCTTTCAACATATAGCAGGGACAGCCTCTAGAGAAATACTGAGTTTGCCTCCCAATCTGTGTGTTTCTTACTCAATGTTCTACACTTGGATATGGCCACTATTTAGGTCACATTTCTGTCTACAAACTGTCAGAACTGGCAGAGCCACTGAAATAATCAGCCCTATTGTGCCCCTCCCAGATCTTTCTCTCATGTCAGCACAAGCATGACTACTCCTACATACCAGGCTGTAATTTTATCAACAGCTGGACTCTAAGGGGGAGGCAGCAACCACAGCGATTTAGCATCTCCCCACCCCCAATACAGAAACTGAAGGAATGTTTTCCTAGCCACAAGGGAGATAACTTTCACTGTCATCTAGAAGCTGTAGGAGACTCCTTTGCCCTATGCAATTATTACTACGATTAAAACTCACTTATGGGTAGGCCGTTAATGAGAAAACAGTTGAAATCAACTGGCACACAGGCCTTCCAGAAAGAGAGAAGCTTCTGAAAAATGCAAGAGAGACATTGCAACTTAAAGGAGCTCAAAGCCTTTTTAACCATACTAGACCTCTGTAGCACAGCTTTGTTGTTTGCCTTTAAAAAAAAAAAAAGCAGCTTTTTTTCAGGGAAGAAAAATCCCCAAACCTCGACTTGTCCTCTGCTCTGGTTCTGTTTTCTTGAGCCTGCAAGGTCCTGGAGCAATACTCCAAGGGAAGCAAATGACTGAGATCTGAACTGATTAAGCCTGAAGTCTTAAAAGACAGCTTGTCATGCACTATTTGCTACTTCACTGCTGACTCAAGAACATTCAGCTCGTGTGCATATTCCACTTTCCCATCTGCCCACTGCTTCAGCTTCTTACCGACAGTTGCGCATTTCCAGCACAAACATCTTTGATATATTAAGAACTAAGTGCAGGGCAGCGTAAAACATGCAGAGCTTTTCATCAAAGTATCAGAAGCACTACTCTATCAACTATTAATCTTTATTTGTGAGCTGAACTTATTAAAAGCCTCCATTTTAACATAATAAATAATGTAGCTATGTATTGTAGCCTACTGCAACTAGAACCTTTATGTAAAATTTCAGACTCTTTTGCTGCGGAATATGAGGCTTTGTTTATACTCTTGATGGACCTGTGTAAATCTACAGCAATGAAAACCAATCCCTCTTTATAAGCTGCTAGTGTTATTAAATCCAGAAAAACAGGGAGCTATAGCTAAAAGCAAGACTCGGCAATTTTAAAACTTTGTACCTACAGTTTATCAAAGTTTTCTCTGAACAAATGCAGGAAAGAATATGTTATCAGTTAAGTCCATTCAGTGGATTTATTTCTCAAGCTAGCAAAACCACACACACTTGGCATAAAAACAGATTTAAATCAAATAAGATTCATATGTCCTTGCCTTTGACATTGTTGCTTGTTTCTAGCCATTTTTTAAAACAGAAAACTGTTATCTATTTCCTTTTCATGCATATGTTATAATTTATACCCACAGAACAGAAAGAAAACAAATCATTGTTTTACAAGCTGCTTTTATCAAGACATCTTTAAGAATAAAAAGGCTTATTTGGAATGGTATGAATACCCTGAACTCCCACTGGCTTTGGGTGGGAGTTGAGCACATTCACTAAGCAGTTACTCAAAAACTCAGCACCTTACAGAATCAACCCCTACACAGCCTTCAAGTTACTTCATGAGTTTTCTATAATGAGGCAGACTGAAGAAAAACTAGTAGTATCTCTCATCAGCCAGATGAAGGAACCAATTCAGGAGTAAAAATGGCTTGCTCTACAACAGTTGGACTAGCTCCTGCCCTAGCTTCTCTCCCCTCTTCAGTTTTCCATCTCCACTATAGAAGTGGCTCTGTTGCTTTGACACATCCACTTAACTTTTGTCTACCTTACAAAAAGCAACACCAACTTTGGGTTACCTTAATAACCCAGACTAAAATACGACAGTTTAGCAGCTGCTGTTGGAGAACCTGAATCATCCCTAAGTAGCAGAAAACTCTCAAAGGAGCACAGAAACCACCGTCACTGCTCCATAATCAGAGCACTAATCTAGATAAAACATAGGCAACCTGAGGAAAGCTGACAGTGTTAGGGATTAAGGAAGTCACTAATGAGCCCACATAGTCACCAATTATCATGGGTTACACATCTTGAAAGTCTGATTAGTTTCCCTCCTGTTCCTAAATTTTTAGGCAACCATTGCAGCCTAAGTAACTGAGCATATCTGTTATCTAATAAGATCAGTTCAAGACATGCTGTTTATGGAATCTTAGTTTGTTTTATTCTTTCTATTCTTTATTACTTCTATTCCACTACATTAATACCATATTTTAGATAAACATATTTAGTATATTACTGTGTCCTAGATCCATTTAATACCAGATCTAGATTCAATACCTATGTATGTGTGTATATGTAGCTATATACATATATATTATAGCCCATGTAAAGAAGTCATGACCATTTGGTTGTAATAATGTACTATTAACAAAAAAAAAAAGAAAGCCAAGGATAATTACAAGCAAATGCAAAGTTGCACTCTAAGTAATCATCATAACAGGAGGTACTGATCCTTGTCCCGTTCTCCTACTGACTTTGGTAGTTCTCAGACTGTACCAAACTAATTCAGCTTGTTAAACCATCAGAAAACTAGTACAATAAGTAGTGTTTTGCCAGGCTTTTGCATTGAATCAGCTCAGCATAAGGTCCAGCAAAAGCCAAACCAATGGTATAGTCACACCACAGGGCCAAAGCACAGGGGCCAGAGGATTGGGACCTCCCATATGCTGATGCAGAAGGGTTAAACACCTTTAGCTATAATGAGCAACTTCAAAAAAAAAAAAAAAGAAATGCAAAACTTCATGCACAATTTTATGCTGTTTTGCTGCTGAGCAACACTGATTTTAAATGATCCATCAATTCACTATTTACTTGCAGGTTAACTATGTTTTGAATGAAGATTAGTGAGCTATGTTCCTCCTTTTCCCTTACCATCCATATACTAAGCCTTAACCCTGACTTAAGAGATTTTCAAGTTGCATTGCCAGTGAGATTGCAGTGACTGGCATTTCTACATACCTTCCATTACAGTTTTCATCCTTGCACACCTTTCAAATACTAATCACATTAGTTGCTTCGGAACATCTTTTGACAAGAGTATTGGCTCTGCAATACATAGATATGCAAGTATGAGGCAGGAGAAAGAAAAAAAGAAGTTTTATTCAGAGTTTTATAAGTAAGCTTTATAAATAGTAGCAGTGGATTTATAGATAGCATTTTTATAAGAGGAAAAAAGCAAGTAACAAATTCACCTGTTTAACAGCATGCCCACAAGCACTATAGATTAATACCTCACTGTCTTAAGCACCATACGGTCATAACTGCCTACTAGCAAGTAATATTTCCCAATAGCTTCCCAATAGCCTTGCTGGGCTAAGTAGTAATAATGATCTCTCAAACATGTCCCCTGTTACTTTAAGCAATTATTCCTTTCCCCTCTCTCTGCAGGTAGACCAATTTTCATCTTCTCTTCTCCACCTCTCCAAGTGTTAAACACATACGGCTTCCACATCTATACCACCTGGAACTCTTTTAGCCAGCTCCTGTGAAGCAGAGAGCACACTTGTACAAAATAATAAGAATGGATTATAAGTTACTAGAGGTTGGACAAAGAGAGAACAGGTATTCACATAAATGGAGTAACATAAGGAAGCAACAAGACAAAGATATAACAGTTCATTTACTAAACATGCTAGACTGACTTAATGCCTAAAGCCTTTCAGATGCCAGTCCAGCCCCAGATTGGGTTGCTACTGTCCCTTCCATCACCTATGTGTCCTAGCAATGGAGGACTGGGATAAACTCTTCATGTAATGCCAGGATGGCGACTTCTCCAGACACAGGAATTCCTGAGACATTGCTGTATCCTACAAGCATATAGGACTGCAGGACTGCTTGCTTCTTCCTATCAACTAACTACAATTCCTCCTCTGTTGCTGAAGCCTACATTAGCTGTCAACTCCATCATGACAGCAATTAAACTGCACAGTCTCTGCATTCTCCCTGGAAAACGCATTACCATGCTTGCACATTTGAGGGACTCAGCCACCCAACAAGGCCAAATAAAGCATGAGCTTGATCAATTCCTGATTTCTAGAAATACCCAAAGGTCTGTAAGATCCTTGATATAAATAATCCATAGGATGACATGCACTGCCTCCTGCTTTCAGGATTTGCAGCCGTGTATTTGCTAGCAGAATTCTACAGTTGCTTCTATATTGTTCTCTATAATCCCAGCATTTGTTGGGGTGGAAAGGGAAGAGGGAGAGAGTCACTTACTGAAGTCATTACAGAATGAACTTCAGGTCACATTCCTGAAGATGGAAAGTCTACATACCAACGAAGTTTGTTAGCATGATGTAAATCATTAGAACTACAACAAGTTACTATGAAAACAGAATACATAGATCTGTAGGAACACAGAATAACAGCTTTAAGAATCATCTGCCTTATTTTATTAATACTACCACCTCAGAACAGGTAAACCACAAGTCATTTTTTATTAGTTATTTCATTTAATCTCCAAGAAGAAAGGGCCACAGTTCTGTAAAACTTGCTAGGAAGGTTCTTATTTTGAAAGATAAGAAGCTAGCACTTGAATAAGTAACATTACTTGCATGTTTGGTTTTTTTCCCTTCTCTTCAGAACACAGAGCCAAACCCAGGTTCCCACAAAAAGCCATCAGATATCACCTCACATTTCAAGAGAAATGAGATCTTTGAGCTAACACAATGTACAATACTTGAAACACATTCATGATTTACTACAAGCAGCATTTTTTTTGGCAATTTAGCCAAATGAGAGCTGTATGTGTCAAGCTGGGAAGAGAATCACTGCCTCCTTACTTCTCCCAGTACAATTCCAGGCTGCATGTGATATTTACCCAGCTCACAAAAATTAAAGTGGGAAACTTGGAAAAGGTTCTGTAACAACAATTAAGATGGAAACTTAGTTCTAAACAACACAGGAGCTTCTCGCCTAGTACAGAACATGAGAACAGCTTTGGTAGGGAGCATAGTGTTCATTTCCCACTGCTGTTCATTATCTTCACTCTTTCCTGTAGAAGACATACCTGCTAGCATGTAGGTACAGATAGCTGGAAGCAGACTTCTGAGCTTTAAATGCAACACTTCATATAGAAAATAAAGAACAGTTCATAGAATTGTAATGCAGAAAAAATTTAATTTTTCAAAAAACGTTCACGATAGGGAAGGTCACAATACAAAGTTCTTAAACACAACACAACACTGAAACAAGGTGAAAAGCCTTTTTTTGATTGGAAGCAATTGCTTAATACAAAGAGTAGATGTCAACAATACTTATTGTACAAAGGTTATGACAGTGGATTCATAATATTGATTCCCTGAAAATCCCCTCATTTTGAAGAAATATTGACTATTAAGGTAATGGCTGAAGTGAATTCAAGAAATTCAGAGTTATATTTGTCTCCACCCTCAATTCTAAGCACTAGGATTAGGTGTCACAGTACAAAATGGATAATAAAGGCACACTGTGGTATGAAAGCAAGGCTAGAGATTCTAGCCTTTAAACTTTCTGGCTTTTGTCTAGGTGTTTTATAAACACTCAAACATGCAGTGAAAAAAATCCAACCCTCTTGAGGGGGTGCAGAGTGAAAAAATATTAAAGTCTGCAAAAAAATGTAACCCATTTAACCTATAAAGCAGTACTTATATTCATATGCATTTCTTAGTGTAGCCTCAAAGGATTTGAGGCTACATATTTTTAGAAATGAAGTACCTTTCTCCAAGTTATTTCTGTTATTTCACTCTGACAGAACTAGCATAAAATGCACATTTAAGATCATTATTCACCTCAATCAGTTTTGTTGATTATTGAAAAGGACAGATGCACTGCTAAAAAGTTGAAGTTTTTGGCCAAGACTTGTTTATTTAACTTTTTCAATACAGCTTTCCAATTTAGAAAAAAGCTTTAAAGAAAATGCTTTCTTAATCTTTTAAAAATTACTAGACTGTGAGTCTTGCATGTCAAATTCTGGCATAAAGTGTTCTTCAATGTTAAGTTATAAAGTCCTGACAGACCTACTGCAATTATTAACAAAACTCTTGCCACAGGGGTGCAAATCAATGTACTCTGGTTTAATCACATCTACCACAACTAGCTCTGTTTATGAACCATGTCAATTCCTATGGAACTATTACACAACTCAAAATTAGTTGGAAGTAGAGTTTGGAAGAGCTATGTATGGACACTATTATGAAAGACCATTGCAGCAGCACTGGTCTACACATAAACACAACTACTCAGTTTACACTAAACATTTCTAGAACTACCTAAAAAGTAATAGTTTTACCACATTTTGGTTCCCTGAGAAGAAAAAAATGCTCTAACTACAAAGGTCTTTGGAATGCCATCAGTACAATAAATAAACATGCACCTCTTACACTGCTACTTGCAAAGACATCTCCTACTTCCATGTTGATCAGACTTGGGTTTGGCATTTTCATTGAAAAAAAACCTTACTCTCCACAAAAGTGGCACTGGAATGGGAGCAAGAGATGACTAAAAGTAGTGTAGTACTAAAACTGGTTTATCTGTGATGATTTGTTATTACAAACTGGAATGCATAGTTAGCAGATGAACACAAAGTCATTAAGAGAACAGTTTAACTCATCTGTTTAACCCATAATTGAGATTGGTTTCTGAAACCTTTAATTAACACAGAAAGTTTTCAAATACTTTTTGGAAAGCATGCTCTTTTCTTTCCCAGGGGCATAACTTATGTTTTTAGTGAACATGATAAACATCATGAGAGTTAAGACTTCAAATATAATAAAACAGCGCACAGCAAAAGAATGAAGTCAGGAACCATTTTATTTCCATCCAGTATTGCAAGTATTAAGGATGGCATAAGAGCTCATTCCAGCACTATAATTTATGAAATTATTACATCCCTAGAAGAGGCAAAGCTTATAATGCTTCCTGTTTTTCCGTCCCAAGTGCTTATAAGCTGTGTGATTATTTGGTTTGTTTTAACTGTGTCTTTCTGTCCTTATCCAATACAAGCCCCCTTCATCCTCTCCCCAGCCACCAAAATACAGTAACTGGGTGTGCAGAAGCAGCACTGAGGCAGTCAGTAATGAGAAGTTATAAAAATATTAAACAGCAACATGCACTACACTAACACCCAGGATGCTCACAACATACAGAAGACAACTTTGCAACTATATCATGTTCCATTTGCCACCATTATCTATGAAGATCAGTACTATAAGATTTGTTGTCTAGTACATGCGCACAACAGTTACTCCAGATTCTTCTGATTCCTCCCAATTTCTAGACAACAATTCATTTTGTATTTACTATTTTTAAGACAAAATACTGAAACTGGTTTCAGGCATTAGTGTCCAACTGGTTTTAATAGCAAGATTCAAATGGCATCTTCCACAATTATAGAATTAATGCCCAGTACTTGTCAAAAGCTTTAAAAATTAAGGTATGTTGAAAAATTACTTTCAGTATACCTCATGCAATTGAACTGCTCAAATAGTTTAAACTCTTAATTTAACACATTCTAAGTTAGTGAAGAGTTCATATTTAGAAACTAATTCCAGACAGTTCTTAGACCTCATATGGCAGGAGATGAAACTGTTTAAAATTATCACTATCATTGGGAAAAATTCCCATAGGAAAAAAAAAAAAGTATGTACACTCTCACTATAGCCAGGCAATCAACTCTTCCATTTCAATACCATCATAAACATTTAATTGAATTGTTTCAACCAGTAGAACTCAACCAACAATTCATATTTCAGATTTTTCAAACATATGATTACATGTTAAAGGCTGCATTTTTTGTTCAAATCTAAATAAAATTTTTCTCTTCCAATACAATCAACTCAGTTCAATGCATTTAAGACTGATTTATATATCGTTATCTCTCCTTTACTACTCTCCACCTATACAGATCTTTAGAGAGATATTAAGCAAAAGGATTATAGAATGCAATGAAGAATTTAATTTTAAACTTAGCACTTATCTGAGCATGTCTGCAAACGCTCTCTTACACGAGGTGGAAGTGTTTTTAACAACCTTTCTTCTACAATTAGACTATTCCGCTTTAAGAACTGACATTCTTCCAGTTCAGCAGGAAGTGATTCAAGATAGTTTCCAATGAGCTCTAATTGAACAAGGTTCAGTAGCTGACCCACACAAGGGGACAAATTCATCAGACTGTTATTCCCCAGAAGAAGAAATTGCAGCTTTCTGCACTGAAACAATCCATCAGGCAGCATTTCAATCTAGAAAAAGGAAAGAAAAGAACAAAAATAATGTATATTAGAAGTTGTTAGCCTACATGCAGCTCCATGTTTTGACATTTCCTGGTTTTATTTCAGGGTAAAAAAACCCTCAGTTTATAGAAGGATAAGGAAAGGGAAGATTGTAATGCTTCTATCACAAAGTGATAAAGTGCTTGAGAACACTTCAATGGTTTTATATACCTGTTTTGTTATGAGGATGCTTAGCTACTAGCAGAAGTCAAGACATAAGCATGGCAGGGAGGAGCATATACATGCACACATGCACAGAAGTGCGTACAAACGTGTGCATGTGCAGGTGGCAGGGGAGATAAATAGGTTACTATCTCCTAAGAATCGCTTAAAGAACACACACAGATTGTGGAGAGACAGACAGTTCCTGTGTTATGAAACCTGCACAAGCAGTTATCTGTGCAGTACAGTAGTAACTTAGTCCTGGTCCACACTACTGACATATGACATCCAAAAACAGCTTCACCAGTGAAAACAATTATAAACCTCAAAAGAAGTCTTAAGTCACAAGCCCGGACCCCACACTAATGAGCCAGACAGTTTAGCACTGCTGATGAGGTTACCAGCTATAATTATTTCCCTCTTCCCAATCAGACAGCTGAGCTGCTCATCACCTAGCTGGTGATTCACTACAGCTTTCAGTTTGACATTTTAAGGTAAAAATTTAACACTGTTCACTTCCATTAAAATACTACATAGGCTAGACAGCTGCAGGGAAAGTGAAGATACATTTCTGCAACCATCCTAACCTATACTATCTCTGGATCAGAGCCCTTAAGCTGCTACAGACCAGGATAGTACTCACTCAGTATTACACAAGCTTTGATGACACCAAAGTTTTAGTAATTAAACAAGCACCACCCCTTTTTTCAGCCTTACTGGGTTTACTTTAATCATGAATACCACAAAAGCATTTTGAACCAGAGGCTGTTCCAGAAGAAATGGTAGGTTAAGTCAATATTTGGGGTTTGGGTTGGTTGTTTTTTGTTTGGTTTTGTGTTTTTTTTTTTTTTGTAGTAATTCAAAGTTCTACTTACATGGTTTTTTGTCAAAGCCAAGTACTGCAGATTGGTCAGATAACCGATTTCTTCAGGGATGGAGGTTAGCTTATTATAGCTAAGATCCAGATAGTGTAATTTTTTACAAAGAAATAGCTGCAATGGAACATTTTTAATATTATTATAATTTAGATACAATTGTTCCAGGTTTGATAGTGCACCAATCTGCACTGGGACATATGAAATACTGTTGTGCCACAATTTTAAGCAAGAAAGGTTCTTAAGATGTTGAAAACTAATTATTTCTTCCACTGTTCTGAGATTATTTTCTTTTAAGTCAATTTCATGCAAATTGTTTAGGGTAAAAATGGAATGGGGGATGCGCTCTAAATCACAGCAGATTAATTCCAAGGTTCTCAGGTTTACCAGCTTCTTCAGGTTATTTAGCACTATCAGTTTATTTCCCTCATTGTTGATAGACAAGTGTTGTAAAGAAGGCATAAGATCTGTAACCACTTGAGGTATGCGGGAAAGGTTGTTTTTTAAGTGAATTGATCTCAGATTTTTTAGCCCCTGAAAGCTTTCGTTGTATATGGAGTTGTGATGATCTAGCATGAAATATCCTGTTAAGCACAATTCTTCTAGGTTTTTTAAATGAAAGACCCAAAACGGAATTCTTCCCATCTCACTAGATTTCAGGCGCAATGTTTTCAGATTTTCTTCTAAAAAGCTGACTGCTGGATAATCCATCGTTAGTGATGAATGATAAACATTGAGTTCTTTGAGATTGACTAGCTGGGTCACAGCTGAAGGAAGTTTGGCTTCAGGGATAAGTTCCAGGCTTAGGACTTCTACTTCTGTCAATTCAAAGACACTGTCTGGAAGACCATTTAACATGAAAAGGTGAAGTTCAATCTTGTCTTGGGAATTTTTTACTAGTTTATTTTTCAGTTTTTCCACTGACCATTCATTGTTAAGATTTATTTGTTTCAGTTTGTTTTCACTCAAATCAGACAGGAATATTGAGAATCGTTGGGAATAGAGAGGATCATACTGATCTGCCAAGTGGAGAATAAATGCAAAGTCATTCTTTACATCAGGTATGTCACTGTAATTACTTCTCTCTCTCAACTTCTCAAAAGAATATTGCTTAAGTGAACTTCTTAACATCCACCACAAACTATAAGTACAAGTTAACCCATAGAAGATCACTAAAACAACATAAAACGAAGCCAAAACTTTAAAAATTTCTGCTAGTGAATAAACGCACTGGTACCTTTTGTAGCCCGTAAAGGCTTGAACATTAACTACACAATCAATTTCAAGTGTAATAAATGATAAATAGTAGGGGACATAAATTATTATTATTACAAATACAATGACTTTCACTATAATCTGTTTCATATACACTGTATATATGACATCCTTCTCTTCAACATGTACTCTGAATTTCTTCACTTTTTCAAATATAGCTTTAGCTTGTTCCCCTTCTTTTTTGTCAAGAACACTTGAGGAATTTTCTCTTCCAGCTGTTTCCAAGCCAGGTTGCGAATAAGGCAGGGACTGTCTGCTGGCCCCTATATCTACTGAACTCCCAGGTGATGAAATCACTGCTTTTGATTTGGCTATTGGCAACTTCCTCACAGACTGCTCAGCAACTGTTTCTGAGAGGGCGCGCGTTGTCCATGGAGAATCAAAACACTTCTGAAGAATGGCTACAAAGTGCTCAAGCCTGGAACTTGTACTAGGGTAGTAAAGCCAGAAATTACTGCAAGCTGCAAAAATAAAGGTATGTAGAAGCACTAGGTATGGAAAAAATTTGGCAAACCAGTGAAGCTGTCTCTCATAACATACTGCATCAATATAGGAATACTGCTGCCGATGGAGATCATTCTGGATTTTAAGCGGGATGATTATCTGTGCTGTAGAGCTAGCCGACATGTTAAGGTTGGCTTTAAGTAAATCCCAAGGCACGGCACAATGATTGTCAAATTCTAGCTTGCAAGGAAGACAACACAATACTCTGGTTTGAGTAAGCTGGAGAGCCCCAGCGAGCACAGCAACTAGCAGCATTATCATGGTGAGGTAATACCAGAAGACATCCCACCATGGTTTTAGTATGTGGTAGGATGACTGGGCATCTGCTAAGTATTTGAGTTCTGTTAGCGTGATCATGACTTTCACCTGTGAGAGAACAGCAGCTGGTAGAGGAAAAAAGAAAAAAAGACATCCTTAGAGAACTGTTAAAAACAATTTCTCACCATTAAACACTTGAAACTCATTACTGTTTTCACAGTTCAAAACATGTAACATTTGGCCTAGCATCCAGAGCATAGCAAAAGGATCCAAGAACTCCTAGCACCTAACCCTAGGCATCATATCTATTTTAAGGAAAGTTACTTGAAATGCAAAAATTTAAGTGAAGAGTGAAACTAACATCAGAGATTAGGAGAAAGTCTGTTTTGACCAAACATTTGGGCACTGTTCAAGTAGAAACAACAAGCAGGTATAAGTTAAAGAAGCGTCTGATATATTACTAGCAGTCCTTCACCACTGTCCTAAACTTACATAGCAAAAGTGATTTCTCATTTATGAGGAATTCCAAAAATCAGAGCAATATATTAACATGATGGCTCTTGTGATTTAGAATTTTCTATGAGATTACATAATTCTACCCAAGAATAAAGATTACACCAAAATTCTCAAAAAAGCAGTTTTGCATTACATTCTTATATATAATTCCCCATCTTCTCCCATCAAGAGAATTAAGCATACTGACAGAATGAAAATGAAACTAACACAACTTATTATTGTCCAATACTGTAATATATATAACAATGGCACGCTTAACCCCCAGCAGCATAGGTTTGAGTCATACTTACTTTACTAATTAAAGAGAATAAAGTATGCAGCACTGCTCAGTCAGGAGGTCTACACCTTTTAAAATTCCTTGGACATGCCATCTTTACATTTGTCTTCATTCTGGATGGAGAAAACATTGAATATGCTTTATTTTTAATGGCTTTACCTAAATAAAGAGCAAACATTTCAGCTTTCATTAGAACTGCTGCTTATTGCAGACATCAGGATCCATTAAGCTCTGCATTGCTACAGCTACATGAAATGGAACAGGACACACAGACATGATCACATAGAACGTGAAGTCAAAGTTTTGCACAATCACGTCAACACAAAAACCAGAAAACCGCCTACAGCTAGCCCTATTTCAACTGGGAAGTAATTTTATTTTTTTTCAAATAACTATGTGAAAATAAAATACGCAACATGCAAGACTTCAAGTAGTAGAATTCAGTCATAATTTTGATATACCAAGGTTTGGCAGAAAGGCAAGTTTCTCAAAAACAGAGACCAATATTTTCCATCCTGAAACAAATTAATAAACTATCCAGTGTTAATGGCTATACCACAGACACTACCAGGTTTGGAGAAAACGTACTATAAACTTTAAGCAGTACAGATATTAAGCAACACAGATGTTCTGTATTGTTCTTAATCATAGAATTATTTAGATTGGAAAGTACCTTTGAGATTGAGTCCAACCGTTAACATCGCACTGCCACGTCCGCCACTAAACCACATCCCTAAGCACTACATCTACACATCTTTTAAACACCTCCAGGGATGGTGACTCCACCACTTCCCTGGGCAGTCTGTTCCAATGTTTGACAACCCTTTCAGTGAAGAAATTTTTCTTCATATCCAATCAAAACCTCCCTTGGTGCAACTTGAGGCCATTTCCTCTTGTCCTATTGCTTGTTACTTGGGAGATGTGACCAACACCCACCTCGCTACAACCTCCTTTCAGGTAGCTGTAGAGAGAGTGATAAGGTCTCCCCTCAGTGTCCTTTTCTCCAGGCTGAACAACTCCATTTCCCTCAGCCACTCCTTATAGGACAAATGCTCTAGAACCTCCACCAGCTTCTTTGGATGCACTCCAGCACCTCAATGTCTGTGTTGTAGTGAGGGGCCCAAAACTGAACACAGTATTTGAGGTGCAGCCTCACCAGTGCCAAGTACAGGGGGACAATCACTTCCCTAGTCCTGCTGGCCACACTATTTTCTGATACAGGCCAGGATGCTACTGGCCTTCTTGGCCACCTGGGCACCCTGCCACCTCATAGTCATAATCATTGGTATTGGACATTTCAATTCCAAACAGAGCTGACAAGCTGTTATAACAAGACAAACAACAGCTGAACTAAGGCAGAACCTTATTCTTACTCCACATTCACATTTGAAGGGAGAAGAATGGCCAAAAATAAGTTAACCCTTCTTGCATTGACAAGGCTACTTTTAATAGAATGTAGAAACTTACCAGGCCCACTCAAGGGAAAGCAGCTGAAGGAGGACAGGATGGCTACAAAACACTCCTGGAGAGAAAATAAATCATCATCAGATCATGAAATATTTGGACTCCAACAACTGTAAGTATTAGAACAACAGCTCATTACTCCTTCCACAGCAGTGTTGTAAAGATCCAACATTTAATGACCAAAAGACCTAACTAGATCTACAAGATCTAGTTAGAATAATTTAAAATGATCCTGTCAAATTATTTACTTGGTCACCACCTGAAAGTTGCTTTTCCTGAAGTAGAGATGTAGTAATGGCCCTTGTCATTGTCCCCTAAAGCACTAAAAGCCATTTCAAGTCAACATTTTTTGCATTTATATGAAGTTACTAGTCCTGCAGCTGAGATGCTCTAACCATAGCTAAGAAACAGCAATTTCTTCAATCACTCCAGCTCATCTTGCAAAAAACACATCTGTAAATACCTTTAAAATGAATTCTTTTGGTATAATTCTTTGGGGTTTTAATATAAATTCTTAGGTATAAAAGCACAAAAAGATACTAAACCCATCCAAACTAAGGCTTTAATTCTACAAAGAATATCCAGATCATGTCTCTACTCAAGCCAAACATGCTTGATTTGAATGTAGACAGAAAAATCAAAAGTATTTTTTTCATTTCCAACCTAAAATGAAAACCTGTCAATTATTCTCACTTGAACTTTGCTACAAAAAAATGAAAGACTTGGGACTCCTGTTAAAGTTGTAAAGAACACACTAAGAAATAAATATGTTGAATGATTCAAGAAAGTAAGAGCAAAAGGTATAAATAGCATATTTTTAACAAAGAAAAAACATTTGAAAAGTCAAAATGATCACTGAACTGGCTGAGAGTTTAAAATAGTATGCAAGGTCTAATTAGCATGAGGATGGGAACAATTCTTTTCTTGACAAACACGTAAACCTCATCAGGGACTTGGGCAGATACTAACATTTTAAAATAAGATGTTTTATGTAACTAAATGCTTATTAGAGAAAGTTACATGTAAAACAATTAAATAATGCACATATGTACTTCGCACTTTTATACAAAGAACACCACTTTTCTGGTAACAGACCTATTCTGGGGAACAAGCAAGGCTCTTGTTGAGTATAAGGGACAGAATTCAGAGTACCATAAAACAGTTAACACCGATAAAGTATTTTCTCTAAAAGTTACAGAAAGAAGAAACACAAAATGGAATTTAAGCCAATTCTATTAAAAAAATATCGGTATACTTGAGAATACGCATAACTCAATACACCTTCTTCAACCAGTGCCATAATGCTGAGAGTAGTTTATTTTTATACAGATTGAGAACTCAAAGTGAGACTGACCCATGTAATTTTGTAAGGTCTGTTTCTGTAAAATGCTTTCTTTGTCACCTCCCTGCCTTGAACTGGAAAGTTGTTAGTCCCTATCACATATTCCAGAAAAAAAGGCTACATTCTTGAGGCAGTTTTACAACACCTTCTAGCAGAAAGCAAGTGTCACAATATTAAGTATTTAAATACTTTAACTCCTTGTTAATGACCACTTTTTTAAACTAATCAAGCATAAGTATTCATTACAATTCTATGTATACAAAATAAAGTTTCCTATGAGAGAAATACATTGTATATACAAGTGTAATATAAACATGTGAATTATTAATGATAATGTTGCTAAAGACAGTTTTCTTTCAAATCCTATCTGTATGCCAAGAGTGACTAATCAAATGGAATAATGCTGAACTATAATGGGTTTGATAAATCTCATCTCCAGCAGCTTTCAACCCATATCAAAGCCATAAAAGCTTTTCAAAGTGGCCTAATTCAATTGGCAATCTTTCTCAGAAGATGAGAGACAACAGTTTAGCCCCAGGCTAAATGATGACTTCAGGAGAGTTACCCCAGACCAGTACTGGGACACAGGCCAGGAAAATAAAGCAATAAAGATCACTAATATCTAGGCAATTTTTAGTTACTTCAAGACTTACAGATCTTACCAATAGAAACATATCCAGAACATGAATAAAAGGCTATCATTTTGACAAATATTATCTATAAGCTGACACCTCACCCAAACCTCCCCTGCTGCCAAAAGGTTACTTAACATTGCATTACTCTGTCATTTGGTCACTGCTTACATAATTTTAGGCACATTTAGTTAGGGATGGCTCTGCAGCAAGGTAAGTGCCTTGCTTGTCCTCCCCAAAGGATAATGGGCTACAAAAGGCCAATACCTGACAGCAGGCTTTGTTTTATTTTTAAGGCTACACTGTTTTTGTTGATTGTCTAAGTATTCAGCTAGTGTTTCTGACACACTAAGTTAATCAAAATAGATTTATACAGTTAAAGCATACCTTGACAGGTATTCCAGTGGCCCCTCTATCTTGCTTTTTTCCCCTCCCCCTCAGAGAAACAGAGTCATCAAGTTTTCAGCCAATCTCTTGACTAATGCTGTTAATTCCAACAGCATGATGTGCTTCTCAACTGAGATAAGGAGATGCTGACATACTAAGTAAATGTGTCCGTTTTATCAATTTTCTATCAAAAGCGATTCCTGAACTATAGTACCAACTTAGCTTCTAGCTAGTTTACATGTATTACTTTTTCTTCTGAAGTTGTGGATGCAAAATCTTTAAACTCAGTAATAAACTAAACATGCAATCAATTTTGCTTAAGAGGCAGTTTTGAGACTCTCCTATGGGATTCCTAGTACCCGCTTATGGTCTCACATGCACAGCCCAAACCTCCACTTGCAAATAAACCCTCATGAATATTCCCAAAGGAAAAAAGTAACAGACTTTACCCCCTCACACACTCATCACCTAAAACACATATTTCCTGGCTAAAACTTCCCCTTTTATTAGCATGCTACCATTTCCTTTTTCAAGCATTCCCTAAACAAGAAAAAGCCAGGTACTGCAAGATTTTTGGAGCAGGTCTGACTTCATAAAGAACGATACTATCATACATACTCTTAACAGATGTGTTCAGATGACTGCCTCTCCCTTTTTTAAGCCTCCTATTGACAAGTAATAGACTACTCAATTCAAGCACTATATTTGATATATGGTGTTTCATGAATCTGTACTTTGACCACTTGTGTGCACATGCAGATTCAGTTGTAGGATCTTTTCAATGGGAACTGTATTTTTGGATCCGTATTCCACTGCATGCAGAACAACATGCAAACAAGATTATAGAAAGCTTCTTTCCAGTTCCTTCTGAAGAAGGTCACAGGTGACAATTAAACATGTATAAGTGATTATCCTTTTGTATTTAAAATAAACCCAAAGACATTCTCACACTCTGCAGTAATCACCATATTCCTCAAGCACAAGATGTTTGAGACTACACTAACATTGTTGCAAGTTTCCATAACAACCTTTCAAACAATCAAAGACCTAAAGTCCTTCCAAACAATCAAAGATCATAATTACAACTACAGACAATCTCAACCACCTGTATCTGGATTAACTAGAGGCCTTACCTTTCTTAAACACTCCTGCTCTCAAGACAGTACAGCTGAACATAATATGTGGAAGAATAATAGGAAAGTCTTATGCTGTTTAAGAAGCAGTCCTCACTCTCTGGAGAAGGCTGCTTACATAAGACTACGTAGCCCAATAATTTCTGGGAAAAAAGAAATTGTAAACATATTTTTAGTTTAAAACTTAGTAAGTTAGGCTACACTTACATTTTTACTCTGCTACTGCTTCAGAGTTAACTGCACAGAACATAAGCTGATAAAAAGTCTTGCAAAATTAAGCAACTACTACCCAGCTCTACCACTACCATACCTTCAGCAGGCTGAGAAAAATAGAGTACATGGCAAATGTATTTTAAATAGTTTTCTCAACTACTCAAAAGCTTGAACATTCCTAAGTTCAACATAAAAGGCCTTAAAGTAGGTGAAAAAACCATCTTAAAGGCAGCTTCACCTAAACTCAGAATACCCATCTTTATTCTATTACTTCCTTTCTCTGGTACACTTAATGCAAGAGAAATACTTTATCTTGCAGTCTAATCTAAACTGAAAATAAGCTTTACTCCAATTTGATTTGCTTTACAAGCAAAAGACTTACTCTTGAAATCTGACTGTGCAGGATTAGATACGCTACATTATACATTGCGAACTTATGCCTGCAGCACTCCAGAAAAGACCATTGTCTTCCTTGAGCCATATTAACTTAGCTTCTCATTAAATGCCACCAATACACAAGTATTAAGCCTTTCCTCCATTCATGGAGGGCCAGTAAAGAATTAAACTTTGGTAGTAAAATATGTCACTGGTCAAACACTCACTAGGGAGATAGATCATCTTCAAACATTCTAGTTGCACAGGCAGTTAAAATTACATACCTGTAGGCCATATGATAATGAATCACATCAGCAAGGTCTGCCCAAGTACATGAAGTTACTTGAGCCTAATTCTCAATAGTGGATGGAAGGGAGAAACCAAGTCGACTATTTTGAGGGTTAAACTCTGTAATGAAGTTGTATAACAAGATATGCATTTAAAAGGTATGTTAAATGTGCTTTTTATTTCATACTAGTCTAGCCTGGAGAGCAATTTTAAATACAAATCCATGTTCAGACATACACACTTTGACTGGTAAAAGCACTTTCTCTGGCCCTCTCCTCAAGTTAAGTTCAAGGTGCTAAGGATTGTGTTCTAGCTAAAATAGAAGGTCACAACCTATGCTCCTAGAAAGGCCTGTACTAGCAAGAAAATTATGCAGTTTAAACCCAAGTTTAAGACCAAATAGACAGTAGGCAAGATAAGCAGTTTACACAAAAAACACTGCAAAACAAAACAAAGACAAATTAAGTGGGTACAAACCTAGGTTTCTGAACAAGTGTGTTTCAGAGTTAAACAGGCAAGTAATCTAATGGTAAAAAACCAGAAGTAAAACAAAAAGGTAGACCAGCTTTGTTTTGCACATAATTACATCAATATGACTGATTCTTTGAAAGCAAGCTGTCTACATTCTGGGCAAATATCACTTAATTCATAGTCATGATGCTTCCTAAGATCCCTACCAAACTAAGCAGGATCCAGACTCTGAATCAAATCTGGACAGTTCTAGTAAGCAATAGCTTGCACAGCTACAGCACTATTTTCAAACTCAGAGATGCATTTTTTTAAAATATATAAATTAAGGTTATATCAGATGATGATAGAAATATGACAGAGGAAGGACTTTAACTACACACACAAGTATTATGGTGCTGTGGTCTCCTCTTACCTTGAAGACAGATTAAGATAAACCTGCAGCCAAGCTGTAGTAGCTTTCCCAGATCATGGATTTATTTTCAGCTTGTGTTCTCACCCCTTTAATTCTTTTTAAACTACAAATATAAATATATTAACTTAAACTTGAGATGTATTGGCATCTAAAATACTGATTACAATAAATATCAAAACAAGCACCTGTTTAGAAGAGAGTGCTTTGTATTGGTTATACAAAGAATCCAAAGAGTAAATTCACTTAGAGCCATATTTTGTTTCACCCTAATATTTAACTAATAATTTATTTAATTTGCATTCTCACTGACAACTCTAGCACTCTTTAGAAAGCAGATTTTTTTTTCTCCGTTAATTTACATTTCTTCAAACAGTTGTACATTTCAAATATTCTACTTTAAAAAGGAAATTATAAATAGAAAGAGACTGCCAAAACTCCACATCGGTATTACCCACTAAAAAATAGCTCTATCAGGAGTCTGCTTGGCAATTCCTAAAGAAACATAGCAAAACCCATTAACAGATAAAAAAAACACAACTGGAAAGCATTCCATAAGGCTTTTTAAAAAAAGAGAAGAGTATAACAAACTGTAGTAGTTCTGACTGGAAGACCATGGCACACTGAGGTGTTAGTGATCTACTCTGGCTAGTTAACAGGCCCAGGCCTGTGCTGTGCAGATCTCTTGGCTGCAGGATAAATTTAGCCAGCTCATAACAGAGGAGTCTGCAAGCAGCTCCCACTTGGTACCAGCGATTACACCACCTGCACGTCCTTGCCTTTATCAAGAAGTGCAGCAAGAAGTTCTCCTGTGAACATCTTTCCTGGCTGACAGTGGAAATGACACAGAGTTGTTTTCTTGTAAGAAAATTCTTTAATAGCTTGAATGATCAAAATGAGGTAACCATTTCTACAAGCAGGGTCTGCACGGTGTTCTGCACAAGGATTGAAGGCTCATTTGATGCTGCGCAACTCATGTTCCCAGCTTCTAAAGGGATGTAAGATTATCTATACTATTCTCTTCCTTTCTAGTGTCAAAGCCAATAAAAAGCATTTTAAATGATACTGTACAGAGTCTGGGTACCTTTCTTACTGAGATCATCACGGACCAGCACCTCTTGGTGCAAAACACAAGCCACATAGATTGTCTTCCAGAAGGTCACTTCTGAAATTCTCGTAAAGTAAAAACAGGGGCCCAAAAACACTGGAACAAAGAACAAGTCCCACATATCTGTTATATGGCATGATCATATCTCATTCATTTTCAACACAAAGAGGTTAGTATTTACAGTGAAGCACTATCTTCCGTCAGCCTCCTTTCTCCCTTTTTTGGCCCCATAACACTTTCAAGTAAACAGAAACTTCAGTATTGAATAAAAAGTAGGAAAGGGGCATGTATTCCTACTACTTCTAAAGTATCTATACACTTCTAAGAGCCCAAAGAATTGTATTTTTAAGCATGGCATTAGACAGCCTCTAATGAAATACACAATTTAATGCAACAGAAAGTCAGTTCATGTTAAGTCTCAAAAAGGGGACACAGGTACACAAGCAGAATCAGCACTCAAGTAGTAAAAGAGACTTCTTTTACAAATAAATTTGAAGCCAAGCACATTCAAAGCACGTATCAGTTATCTCCTCTTAGGCAAACCTACCTTTTTTTATGAAATGTTAATGGATTTGTGAAATAAGATTGAGAGCACTGAGATACTACACTACATTACCCACAGCAATGTACTTAAATCATCAACATCACCCCAGAGTGGCTCATGCTATCACAGACCCAACATACAATCATGAACTTCATACATATTTAAAGAAAAAAACAAGTCCATGCATATTTAAAGAAAAAAACAAGTCCAGTTACAAATCCATTAGTTTTTTCCTTTCAAAAAATATGACACCCAAGTTATAGAAGTACAAATTAAACAGAGCTTACCAGATCAAGTAGGTGCATTTCTTTGAGAAAATAAATGTTTTTTCTAAACACAGTGTAAGAGATTGAATCTAGGTTACAGAAAATCACTTCCAGAGTGACTCTGTACTATATCAACTAAGACAAAGCTCGTAATTTCACAAAAATTACAAGCAATTCACAGAAAAGGAGACAGGTCACAGGCCATGCTGAACAAAGAAAAGGTAGACTAGATAAAAATAAGATTTAACACTTACAAGGACTGCAGCACTAGGAACATGTAAAAAATGTTCGAGTATGCAGATGACAGGTTTTTTTGATCTAACTTTTGAGTCATCTGTTGGAAGCAACCAAAAGAAGAGAGAGAAAACCCTACCTGGACTAATCCTTTGTAGGAGGAATATGCCACCAATGATGTAGCCCTATGAGCAGCAAAGGCTGTCCTCCACTAATACCCAAGAAAATACTTGTAGCAGACAGGGGCACCATTGTCTACAAACCTAATCTGGATGCCTAAAGAACATTATCATCCCATTTAGAAAAACCCAACAAAACCAGAATCAGAACTGCAAGACTAACAATGCCTAGAGGAATGGTGACTCTTAAGAAAGTAGACTAAAGGAAGCAGGCTTTCTAGCATAAGAAAAAGAAGAATGAGAATATACTGGCGGTGGAGAGGAGGGGAATAGAACAGCATGGGAAATGCATCTGCCTTCTCAGGACAGTACACAGCCCATCTGTGCTCAGCTAATGCTTATTTAAACCAGTGTGGGATGAGACAACTCTCTCCAGAGATGATTGCAGGCATGCCATGCTGTCAAACATTCCAGCCCAAAGGTCTCATGGAAGATATCAGGGAAGTGGCACAGATTACACTCTTAAATGATACCTAAAAGAACAGGCCTCCTTTGTTATTTCCCCTATCCCCCAAGCAGGTTTTAAAATCAGTACAGCAGCAGTGAAGACAGAAATAGTACACCAATACTACAAACAGTCCTTACTTTCACATTCCAAAGAAATCTTAGAGCAAGTTTGGAGCATTAAGTATGGAAAGTCTCCTCGGTTCTTCACCTATTCTTTCCTAAGCAAGGAAGACTACACCAAAAGCAATCTCAAAAGGTCTAGGCTGGGACTGATATCTGTGGCATGCTGTATATTTTATAGCTCTCCCATAAACCATCTTACACAACAGTACATCAAGTCCTTCATCCCAGTACTAACATAGCTAATACAGTCAGACACCTTTCAAGTGCATGAAATGAGATTTTCAAGCTCACTTATAACACCTTTTTATTCTTGTAACCACATATTTGGTTCTTTCTCATGCTGAGAAATATGAATACATAACCATAATACAATGGTATCAGCACTATTCCTCCAGCATTCTAAAGGAAGCCTCAGTGGTATCTAATTCTGCATACCAAGATAAGTACTACAACAGAAAATTAATTTTTACCCCCTTAGTTTCCAGAAGTCAGACACATACTCACAATGTCCATTCATTGTGCTGCTATGCTCAGGACATCAGAAACAAAGCAGAAGATAACACAGGAGAATAGTCACAAATTAAATACTACAAGGTTTCTCTAGTAGCAGATTCTTTAATTATAGTACAGTTTATTATCTTCAGTCTTCAAGAGCAGTAAAAGTACAAGAGAACCAGCAGCATAAAACAGTTATGATTATTTAACAGAAGACCCTCTTTCCTTGGGAAAAGGCAGGGAATTGCTCATACATGCTCTTCCATTTTCAGTGTACTTTTCAGTAAAGTCATAAATGGCCAGAGACCCTTGAAATGGCCAGACAACTCCTGTAACCTCACTGAAAAGAAGTCTGAAATAAGAAAATATTCTCAGAAGGAGGAGCCTTGAAGTATGTCCACACACCTGAACTAGTTCTGAATTAATTTCTCAAGTACCACCAGGAGTGCTGCTGTCACAGCAGAACAAAGTGGATTACAAATCCTACTTAAGTAGTCAGGTAAGCATTTGGGTCAATTTTGTAGTCCACAGAATATCATGCTGCTATAACTAGGCTACCATATAATGAATTATGTTGATAATGTAATACCATACATACTGATGTATTAACTAAAGCATGTTCAATATTCTGATTCGATACTTCTAGATGAAGGTCCTATAAGGAATTCAACAGCACTGCATTTAGACAAAGATGGAAGGGGCCAATATTCTTCATACCACAGGAAGCCTGCTAGTTTTGCAGAGAGCAGAGTAGTGAAATCCAATGTTTTTAGATATTCAGAACCTCCATTCTACATTATTTTCCCAGCTCAAACACTGCTTTCCTATACAGTAACCACACCCAACCCAGTTAATAGGGATGTTTACCTCTGACAGCTGAATAGCTTTATGCAAGTCATTTTGTTTCTCTCTGCCTCAAATTCCTCAACTGTAAAATCATGGTAATGTTTCTCCTATTCTTCATAAGGTATTTAAATGAGGAACATTATACAGTAGTGACACCTTCTTACTAGGTAATCAGAGGGCCATTCTGGATTGTACTGGTTCTGTTAGGTTCTGAGAGCTGGAAGCACACATGCTATTACTTTTCCTATTAGTGG
Source organism: Aquila chrysaetos chrysaetos (assembly GCF_900496995.4). Taxonomy (NCBI): domain Eukaryota; kingdom Metazoa; phylum Chordata; class Aves; order Accipitriformes; family Accipitridae; genus Aquila; species Aquila chrysaetos. The sequence goes on from NC_044015.1 coordinate 25,211,430, forward strand.
TCAGACAGTTATCACCTTTGCCTAATCTCAGAAATATGAATTTGTATTTATACTCCTTACTCTAGCCAGAATCATTCTGATGTTTCTAAAATATGAACAGTTACCTAGTACAATAAGTTAAAATTCCAACATTTGGCCTAAAAAGGAAACTGATGGTTTTTCAATATTTATAGACTGCCAAGACCAAAGTGTCCTATTGGGATAATAGATGTTGAGAACAAACAGAAACATCCAGTGAGGCCACAAATCAAAAATATATACCAAATACATTCTGCCTCTGCAAAATAATTATTACCACGCACAAATATAGCTACAAGATTTAAGAACAGTCAAAAACCAGTGTTTTGGTTTTCAGTTTTCCTGATGCTGCATAAGTTTCATGAAGAACTTTCCAGAAGGGCATATTATTACTTCCACAGACAAGAATTTAACTGCATCTAGGAAAATATAATTATCAGGGCAGCAATACAGAAACACATCTGATTTCACTCTATTAGTGCTGACATTGGAAAGCTGATTCAGATTTTCAGCAGTGGCTCATATCTCTTCTCAGAAGCAGCAGCTTTTCATCTTGTTTAACAGGAAAGACAGTTACTCCTGAAAGCCAGCCTGACAAGTTAAAACACTTGATTCTAGATGTTCGGTCTAAACATCTAAAATAAAATAATGATAACAGATAAGTTTCCAATTTACATCTGATTCAAACTCAGGCACTCTTTTTGTATGCAAACTCTCCTGAAACCCATCTTGCTAACTTTTAAAACAATCTCTCCACCCAAAAGTAAAAAAAGAAAAATTTGTGAAACTGCAGTCAAATACAAACTCCCCTGAAACAGAAATGGCATAGGTTTCACTAATCCTCCGGCAGGGAGCATGCTGTCCACACAATCACCTCAATCTCTTAAGTATCTTCCTGTTCATATTACTCTACATTATATATTTATTAATTGCACAAAGCAACCAGCTACATCATCTTTTCTTTTAATAAAATGAAAGGACTGAAAGACAAATTTCACATTGCACATACTGTGTAATAGCGTATGTACTAATTACATACCAATGCCTTAAACACAACTCTACAACCCGAGAACTGCACATACGCATGCAATCACGAGAGCTAAAAGCAGTGTTATGTGTCAGAAGCATCTCCTAGAACAATGCTAAGTTTCAGAACCATGTACAAGTGATCAGACTTGAATGATACAGTAAACCTACAGTAATCCCACTTTGTTTCCTGATCAAACACAAAGTTAGCTTAGTACAGATGTTCATGCTTCATACTTCCATCAAGCCCAAGTATGCTGTACAACAGTCTTCTACTGCACAAAATTTCCTTTTTAAGTAGGCTGTCTGAGGACACCTAACAACTGGCAAGTTTTTTCAGATAGCAGTACTACAAGAAAAACACTTTTTGGTATGAAGCCAAGTTTAATAACTTCAAAAACAAGAGTCAAGGTTTTATAATCACCCGAATCAATTAAGAACTTTGAAGTAAAAAATCCCTAGCCCCATATTTGTAAGAAACTGAATAATAGTTTGAAGCAAAGCAGACACCACTTTTAACAACTCCAGTTCAGTAAAGCACTTGAGTATTGACATATCCCATCTCACTTCAATTAAGCAATGTTTTGGTGCTTTCCTGACTCCGAGTCAGTGACATTGCAAAGTTAGTATTTAAACAATGTTAATGTTTAATAAAAAACATTTACTTGGAAAACAGTTTTCCTGTACTGCAAAGGCACTGGCAAAGTAATAATCATTTTCACACTTCCATCGGCATGGGTTGGAAATGATAGTTTATCCTGGTAATAATTTAAACACAGCCTAGAAACAGTTTTTAGTTAAAACTTTTCAAATGCCCTCCCTTCTTCAAATATTTTGGATTACACAACAAACGCACATCAAGATTTTGCTTTCATTCAGATGGAAAAAATAGTTTAAAGGATAAATTTCTCTAGCATTAGAGTCCAAATTTGCAGTTCTTAAATTCCAGCTCAGTAGACCTTTATATTTGCATGCAAATGAACTTTAGCTACCAGAAAATATCTGAATAAACATTTGACAACCAGAACTACTCATAGAATACCAATATTTTCCCCAGAAACCTAAGGCAGTAATGTCTGGGAAATCAGTGGTTACATTTCCAGGGGTTTTGAGTGAGCGTTTTAAAATCAATGTCACTTTAATTAAGCCTGAGTAAACTACTTGACCATAGTTTTGTAACTGCCATGCAACAAAACTGAAACTTTGTTTCCATATTAAACAAAAACCACAACTCAAACTAGCATCTCCCCAAGAAACAAATTCTTAAGCCTACTAACAATAGGCAGCAACAAAACCAGATTGTGTTACTACCATATTCTTCGTTGGTATCACTGGATCCCTTACTGGCATTTTTAATCCCTTCAGTTTCTCACAATCAACTAAATTCTCAATTTCAGTATAAGAAATTGCATTCCAGTTTACCGTATCAGAACATACTGAGAAGTTGAGCACTTTTGATGGAAATGCACTCACATAATTTAATTCAGGGTGTGTGAAGACCGTATTTTGGAACAGCACCATTGAGAATTAAATTGGAGATACTCCATTACGAGTTTTCTCCACAATTCCGTTCTGATTGTTGAAAGACCATAGAATCCTCTTAGGTGTACATCAGAGGCAGGTGTGCTACCACTATATCCCAAACCACATTTTTCTTGAAAAGCTGCATCATCTGCCTTCTTTCCAATGTACTATACCACTAGAAAGTATAGCCTTTTCATATCAGTAATCTTAAATCAAATAATTGGGGAACCTATTCATAAGTATTATGAAACTTTAGTTCAATATTGAATTACAATTTGATTTCAACTAGCTAGAAATTAAATCCATAACTAGTTCGTAGCACACTAACAACTCTTGGGGAAAAGAATCACCAAACCCAAGCATAATTACAACAAACTGAAGCCCGCTTACCAAGTCTGGTAAAACTCTAATTGGAATGTATGTGCAAGATAGTTCATACAAATAAGCAGTTTAGTTATCAATAACTTAAGACCACATGATTCATAAGACATTAATGAGGCTGACTGCCCACATGGTAGTGGTAGGATTAATAAAATGCAGGCCACTGCCTCTCAGCTACATTTACCAGCAAAGTAACAAAGCACAGTTTCAAGTTTGTGATGTGTGGCTCTGAACTCACTCCATACTGGATACAAACATGTATTAGACAGGGCATACCAGGGCTTGTCACCAGTTAAGACATTAAGACTAAAGCATATTATTTAATTAATTATTTGCAAATTAATAATAGATACATGTTGCTAAACCAACATATAATCTATACCACTTAAACATTAAAATGACAGCATATGTAAATATTAGAATATTAATTCCACTTTACATTCCTTGCCCTTCTACATGGCTACCCCTGGTATCTGAACCAAATATCTTCATAACCACAGCACAGACTTCTAACTTATTTTTAAAAGGAGTAACTGCAAGAGCAACTGGCAGAATAGTACTATTTGCGAGACAACAGCTGAACAGCTGTTACAAGGATGCCTATGGTAAGGATGAATACGGTCCACAGGTTAGCACACAATACAGACAGCGGTGTGAAGCATTTCGATAGGCAATAGAGACCAGTATAAACCACACCTTATCACATCAAATATCCATTAGTCACACTTAGTCACATAAAATGCCCCTTTCTAATCCCAGATGAGTAAAGCTTTATGGCTTTAGCAGTAGGTATTGTAAGCTGAAGTAGTATTACTAGTACCGCAGTCTCTTTCACTACCTGTAGCATGTGAGGCGAGGCAGGGCAGGCACAGTAGCAGCTAAAGGAACACAAGATTCTCCCCCCGCCTCTCCCCGAAAGCCATTATAAAAATACTTCTTTGGCAGTGACATACTGCTCTACAAAGTTCATTTTACAATGCTGAAATACTTATGGATATTTCTTTAGCATTGTTGGTGCCTCTCTAAAATTTACTCAACATGCTTTCATCAGCTTCAAAGAGCAGCTGTATTGGTATCTTGCAAGAAATAAAAGTCAATTTTCTTTTTCTCCCCATGAGAATCCTATTTTCCTGAAAAAGGAAAAAAATTTAAGATTCAGACCAGCAACTCTCTTCTCTGGAGAGTGCAAGGGAACAAGCATGCTAATACTGCAAACTTCTGAAAGTTATGTGAATCCTACTGAAGTTGAAACTCAATTACATTACACTAATGTAAAATTCAGTAGAATGTAAAAATATATGCTAATGTAAAACTGTGATAAACATTTTGTTATCTAGCTACAACAGAATGTTTTAAACACTGGGGAAAACCCTTAAGAAAACTTGTACCCTTTCCTAACTATTGATTCTCTACTACAGTCATTTTCCTTTCTGCTCTCATTTCATGTCCCTTGCCCTGCTCAGTACCACAGATGCTGAAGAAAAGCACTACTTATCCTAACTCCTTCGTTCCCCACAGTCAGCTGAGTTACACAAAGTAATCACACACAATGTACTTAAACAATACATAATAAATTTTACGAGTGATACGCTATAAGATTTCAATACTTAAGCCTTGTGGGCTCTCCCCCCCTTCTCTCGAAACTTTAAGAACTCAAACAAGATAGGTGAATAAGCCCTGATCTGTTGCCCTCTCTGCTAGGAAGGTCCATAAGGAAAAATTCTGAGACACCAGGAAATAATTGATGCCTTACCTTATCACTTCAGCAAATAGACAAGGAAAGCTGGGAGTCAGCAGAACATGTAGCTTAAATACTTGAAACTGCATGTGACCACACAGCTCCTAGCTTATTCTAGCACTACCTCAAAGGTACTGTTTTCAATGACCACACTAGGTGCCAATTGAAACACTGTTTACCTGATCAGCATAATTAACGGCAATCTCCATACAAAATTAAGCTTTAGGGAAGTCTACTTTAATCACTCCTACAGAAGTGGTTAATTGTAGTATTCACCACAGACAAATTCTTGGTTGAAGCCAGAAAGCTGCCTCAATTTCGCCACGGAACAGACCAGCACAAAATAAGCCTTACGTCACTAAACCAGCTCGGCTAGGATGCACGTAAAAGCTACCGTGCGAGAAGCCCCTTGTTACAAGATCCCTGTCTTGCTGGGCATGAGAAGTACACCGGCAAGCCCGAGGACAGGAAGAGAACGGCAAAGAGGAGGACGCTTCTTATCTCGCACGCAGTACTGTCAGGCCTCAGCGGCGACTTCAAGTCTCCTCTCCCTTTCGGAGAAGTTGGGACTTGGCAGCCGGCTGCCGTTTGCTCGGGGGCAGGTGCCGCCGCCACCGCCGTCACACCTGGGGCCGAGGGGCGGCAGCTGCCGCCCGGCCGCGCCGCGCCCGGGGAGAGGAAGGAAGCCGCAGCCGACCTGTAGCGCCCCGGGTCACTTGAGGACACGTGTAAATATCGGTTACGCAAATCAGAAAACGGTTTTCTCCCGAGCCCCACCCGCACGGGAGCGGGGCGGCCGCCAGGCCCCGGGGCGGGCGCGGACTCGCTCCGGCTTCCCGCGCCCGGTCCCCCCCCCCCGGCCGGGCCCGGCCGGGAGGCAGGTGAGCGGCCCCGCTGCAGGGCGCCGCCGGGGGAAGGGGCGGCCGCCGCGCAGGCTCACCGGGCCGCCTGGCCGGCGGGCAGCGCCGGGCGCCCCGCGGAGCGGCAGCCCCTCCCCTCCCGCAGGTGGACGGGGCACCCCGGCCCCTCAGGGAGGCGGCCTCCCGGCGGCGGTGAGGGCCAGCCGCGCGCTGCCCTCGGGAAAGCCCCGCTCCGCCCTGGCCCCGCTCGCTCCCCCTCCTTCCTTCCGTTCCTCCCTCCCATGCCGGGGGAGCGGGGCACCTGTCAGCGGCGGCCACCCCTCGCTTACCTGGCCGCGCCGCACCGCGCCGCGCCGCCTCCCCTCCCGCCTGGCCTGGCGCGACCAGCCCCGCCGCGCGACGGCGTGCCGCCCGCGCGCTCCGTCCGCGAGGGAGCCGGCAGCGCAGCGCGAGGCACCGGCTCTAACCGGCACTTCTCGGATCCGGCCCCGCCCCCGCCCCGCCGCCGTTGTCACGTTACCGGCCGCGCCAGCCAATGGGGCGCGCCCGGCGGAACCGCTGACAGGCCGCGGGGCGGGGGAGAGGGCTGCGGCGGACAAAAGCGTCCCGCCGCGCCCGGCCCCGCCCCGCCCCTCCCCGCGGCGCTCACCTGCAGAGGCACCTGACGGCCCCGCCCGGGCCGCCGCCGGGGGCGCTCCCGGCACCGCGGCCGTGCCCGCGGCGGGGAGAGCCGTCAGGCTGAGAGCCCCCCCGCCCGGTGCCGGCGCCGGCGCCGGGGCCGCCCCGACCCGCAGGCAGCGGCCGCCCCCTCGGTGCCGGCATTTAAACGCAGCGAGCCGCTCGAAAGCGGGAGGAGGCGGAGGGAGCGAGAAAGCAGTTGCCGCCGCTGCCGATTCAAAACTGAAACTTAATGAAGGTGACACTCGCAAAGCGGCAGCTCAGCCTGACAGAGGGCGCGCGGCTTCCTGGGCACCAGAGGCCTCGGCCGGGGCCGGGCGCCGGGCCGGGGAAGGGGTGCGCGTCCCGGAGCGGCCCCGGGGGCGGCTGCGCGGGCAGCGGCAGGGGATGAAGCCAAGCCCCGCGGGGGCGAGCGGAAGGAGCGGGGCTCGTCCGGCCGCGGAGAGCACGACGGTGGACGCTCGGGAATGTTCCGCGCGGTTGCATTCGGAACAAGCTCGCAGCCCTGCGGCACCCCGCCGGATGCGCTATCGCTGTACCTACTCTGCAGCGATGGTCGTCTCATTACTGTGGCCAGGTGCACCCGATGCCCACCCGGGTTGGCCAGGGACAGACTCGGGTCCGTATTACTGCATGGCAAGACCCTTGCATGGCTCTTCGGTTCCAGTGAAAACCTGGCAACGACATAAAAAAGTTCACAAAGACACACGATGTTTTAAAAAAAAATCAATCATAGATTCATTTGACTTTCCTACTTCGCTTCCTTCCTCTTTCTCCAGCGGACAGTGCAGCTCCCTCCTCCAAATGCCTGAAGAGGCTGATTCTGCTGGGTAAACCCATGAAAGCCTGAAGGAAAATTTTGATTCCCACCTAGATTTCTGCACATAACTGGGACAAATCGGCTGTGTCTGCCTCCTCTTAGTCATACGAACAGCTCAATCTACTCACATAATTTTCCTGCCATATTTTCATTATTAGCAACTTCATTGCAAGAATCTATTCAAAATTCTATTTACAATATCATTACACTCCTTACAATCGCTGTGCTATAGTAATGTTTATTGTTTGTCTAGTCATCAGTTTCGTGGAAAAAGGATCTATTTTCAAAATATTGCTTTTCCTCCATAAAACACCGAAGTCCTTTTCTTCACTGGTGTATGAAAACCCCCTTCATTAAACAGCACAGACGCTAAATTTTGCAAAAATAACCATTTTCAAATTGTATCCAGTACACATTTAGCTATTATTATTAGTTTCAACTTAAAATACCCATTAAAATATAACATACTTCTGTGCAACACAAAAGTATGTGCTTGTTTTGAAACACATGCATTGCAGTTTAGCCAAAAGTGAAACTAATTACAAATAAAAGTGAAGCTTGCTTTTTAATCCAAACACATAGAAATACTAATGCAAACATCTATGCTGTAAAAGAAAAAAAAAAAAAAAAGCATGTTTGTTTCACTAGTTTGCAGTCATATTGGTAGCCTAGCAGAGAATGTATTTGTTTTGCATTTGTTTTAGGCTGATAGTTTGTACTTAGGGTGATGTACTTTGATAGTAATCTAACCTCAGAGAAGCCGCTATTGTCATCAGAAAGATGACAACAGCGTGACATTGTCTGCAATTACTGCTCCAAGAGTCGTTGGTAAGGTTTGGTAAACAGCAGACAGCAGGCCAGCAATCTTCCCAGGAGACCAATTCCCTTTTGCCTCATGAACTGCCACCTCCTTAGCTGACTGTATCTCAATTTCCATCATCAAGACAAATCTGCTGCTGTATTAGGGTTTCCCTGAAGAATGATTTAATCCATTTTAGCTTATTGGAACTATTTCCCCTTTCTGTGAGCAAAATAAATTAAAGTACATCTTAGTCTATAACCTTCATTTCTACTAACTCAAAACCTAACAGTCTTTGTCTCCGGGATCTGCCACATTTTCTTTTTGTTGGCAATTGGCTAGGAAGACAAATTAATGTTTAATTAAATTATAAAACCAAGGACTATTTGTGCTAAATTGTAAAACCAAGAACTATTTGTGCTAAAAATGAAAGTATTGAATTAAGTCAGAACACTGAAGTTAGTGGTCATGAGGTTCATAATTGCTTGAGCAGAAGATTGCAACCCAACTTTCTAGGTTTGGTTCTTATTCACTCTGCTACTGAGTAGCTCCTGGGGAAGCACAAGAGGAACACTCAACTCATCAGTCACACCCCACAAATCTCCGAGCGATGATATCTGAGCAAAGGGAATATTTTGTTAACTGCCTACTCAAAAACAAAGCTGTTTTTAGCTGTGCAGCTCCTGAGTGTATGCCTAGCAGATCAAGTTCTTCTTTGGGGTTATCTTAGTGCAATTATTTTAGGATGAATTTCTTGCAGTCTTTTTCAAGCAACGTTATCTGGAAAATGTTCTTCAAGCTCTAACACCCTTTCTAATTGTTTGTCACAGCCAGTTATAAGATACTGAAAAACAACAGCTTGACAATCCAGGGAAAGTTGAGTTTCATTTCACACATCATGCCATCCCCTGATCTTTTTTAACTTGATATTTAGATGTTATGAAACCAGCTTTGAATCTCAAAAGAAGTTAACAGTTTCAAATGTTATGCTCAGTGTGACTAATGGTGTCCTGAGCATCTACTTCAATCCCTCCACTTGTACAATTTTGGGAAATCTCATGTAGTAAGAAAGGGAAAGCTATAGAGCAGAGTCCTGTATATTTAAGAGGGTAATATTTATAGTCAAAATTTCATTTCAAAATATTTCCTATTGCACATTCTTTTTAATATCAGAGAGATTATGTTATACTTGTCTTTTAACCCTCCAGTAGTGCTTGGAGTTGCAGGAGCAACAGCATCTTGATTGGCAATCGTGCTGGCAGCAGTTATCTGAAGCTGAGCCAGTTCTTTGAATAAAGCACCCAATAACAACTTGCCTTGTGATCACCAAGTGCATTTCTGACCGTCTGTTTCTCAAGATCCCATCTTTTGATATGAAAGGCTACAGCTTTATAGTTAGCTGAGGCATGAACCAGCAGATCACAACCCTTTAACCTCTAAAATGCCATACTACCATTTATTTTCCTAAAGAGAAGAAAAAACAGGTAAGCTTCATAGTTCTCCATATTATTTAATTTCAGTCCCTGGCACATCCTGATTATTGTCACACTTGCTTTTTCTGGCATTTGCTAAAGCTTCTTTGTCTCCTTCTGATAATTTATAAATCACATGTTACATATGCTCCAGATCATTGATTTCCTCGTGCAATACTGTGGCTTGCAGTTAACAAAAAAGGCTCTCACTGCAGGGGTGGGTATTTTAGAACAACACTTCCCTCTGCTGGATCAGTCACAGCTCTGCCTGCACTGGAGGGACCTGCCCAAATCTCTGCCTCTAGCTCAGGCAAGACCCCTGCTCCTTCCAGACAGCTTTGGACAGTAAGAAACTAGCAAAGGTCTTCTTAATTTATCAGATTAATATGATAATCATAAAATTTTAATCCAGCATCAGGATGGAATATCAATTCCCAGACAGGAATATCAATTAGTTTCTGCTCAAGACAGGAGTATCTCAAAGCTGTAGATATTGCTAAAATTGGGAGTCTTAGGGTCTGCTGTTTCATATTCACTCCAAAACCCTGACACGTTAGCTCTTGAGCTGCATGACAGTAGTTGAGTAGGAGATGCATCCTTGGCTGGATGTACTTCAGTGAAAAAGCATCAGGATCATAGGGTATCCCAGGAACACCACCACACATAGGCCATCCCGCAAAACACAGGACATTTGAGAAGACAGCATGTTCTTTTTCTTTCTCTGTTCTGCGCTGCTACCTATTCTCTGCATCCACCTGTGAGGAAGCGAGTGCAGACAAAGTGATAGCAGCATGTTAATATCAATTTTTTGGCCCATTATAGTGCAAGCAGCCTAAAAACCCCAGAAATGTACAGTATATAGGGTTGCTAGCATGAACTTCACTTTGCAGCAATGGATATATATAGATGTATTGTCTGCAAAGACCTTCTCTACACAGCCTATGCTGATTTTAATTGACAACTCTTAATTGTCAATTGCAGCCTCATGCCAGGTAAAATTAAGTCGATATTTAAAAACACCTTTTACCCAGACCAACAGGCATTTCTTTGTAGAGTGTGTATATAGGACACCACAGAAAAAAAGATTAATTTTTTTAAGAGAGAGAAACATCGGCCACAATTTTTGTGACTCTAATGGAAACCAAGAATAGTGCTACAGCGAATTTTAATGGAGTGCTACACTTCCTATCTGGCCATCTGTTCCAAACTGCTAGCAATAACCAGAGTATGACATTTTACAGGGGGTTTTGAGGGAAACTACCATATTCAGATACAACTGTCTTGCATTCAAGTTGTACGGTTGTTGGAATACCGTCCACAACTGAGGGAGGGGGAGTGTTAAAAGGAAGGGGAGAGAGAATTGCAGATAAATGAGTAAGACTGTGCTTAATTCTTGCTCTCCACAAGGACAGGAACTGGTCCCAGTGCAGTACTACATGTGCTCCTAACTCACTTGTACAAACACAACTGAAAAACATAATTAAGCATTTTGCTGAACAAAGATTCTGTTCACATACTCTGCTGAATGAAGGCTTTTGGTGGACTTCAAAACACAAGAAGATGACGAATAAGCTAAAGATGGGGGAAGGGGAGTAGAAAATATAGATATAATCCTAAACCAATATTCCCAGTCAGAGAAATTTACTTTGAAAAGGGAGATAGAGATGTTCCACAGAAAAACTGACAAAAGATTGGATCAAAATGGTATTCAATGTTAAAAGGTAGAACTGGCAACAGTGCTGAAAGCCATACTGAGGTTAACTGGAATAAACCTTCTTTAGAAGACAGGAAACAGGTGATTACGCAGTTGGTGGTTCCTGATTTGTGTTCAGAACAAAGCCTGTGCTAAGCACACTGAAGGTCTAGTTAGAAAAGATCATACAAGAAATATTTCTCATGAAAAAAAATGTTTTCAAAGAGTTTGGAAAGGAAATAAAAGGCTTGAATAAAGAAACCAGAATGTCAGGATCAAGGAGACATCCTGAGTAACAGCAATAGCGAAAGGAAATTTAAAAAGATATACAGCATAAGATGGCATAAGCAATGCTTTTCTAACAGTATGTTTTCCAGTTATCACTTGGTTTTTAAATGCTGAAGAATAAGGATTACTCTCTGCTTCATTTAGGTGGTATTGCATTCTTGCCTCCTGGTGACCCTTGCATCTTATTGACTAATTGTGAAGTTTTTGTCTGAGACTGTCCAAGAAAACTTCTAAGGTAGACTCCAAGTAGACAGAACAACTAAAGATGAGTATTTGTCTCCCAAGAGCTTTCAACACAAAATAAATGTTTGTTGGCTCTAGTAGCCCTACTGACATTAACCGCTCACACATGACACTTAATACTGCATTACTAATAATCGATGCACGTCTGCTAGAATGCTACTAACAAAAAAAATTTAAAAAAATTAGTGCCTTGGGATTCCAATACCATTCACTCCTGTTGTTTACAAATGCTTTGACTCCACTGTACAGTTCTAGTATTGCAACTACAAGTCATAAAAATGCAATTAAGAATCCACTTGAAACTCTACATCACATAATTTTCTGCAGAAAACACAGGAAATACACTTCAGTGTATTCTTATTCAGATCCTGGTTTCTCACAAGTGTCCTAGGTCTTTCTTTCATTTATGCTATCTTATTTTTACATTTCACTCACCTTGCACAGAGGTGAAAGAATTTTACACCTAGTAAATATTTCATTAATGCCAGCTTCTCTTTGCTCAGCACTCTTGCAAAGTCTTGCATTTCTAGTCAATTCAGCACTTGTCTGGAGACCACTTTATGCTTGCTGTGGAGGTTAACACACTAGAAATCAGAAGTCTTCCAGTAGGAAACTACTTACTGTGTTGTTTTATGTAATCACTGTTGCTTTACTTGTTAGGCTGCAGATGTGCAGCCCTGATTTCAACTGAGACAGCTCAAGAGGGTCACCCCCTTCAAACAACCTCCCATTCCAGATTATAGTCCCCAGCTAATTTTTCACCAGAAGTTGCTGCTCCCTCAGAATTGCAGTCTGGTTTATGGGTGATGGTGCTCCCGAGTTTGGTGCTACCAAAATTAACCTGATCAGTTTAAATGCCTTTGATTACAGGGTTTTTTTTAATCTCCATCATTCTGAAAGACCCAATTTGGGATCAACCAGTATAAGCTCTTTCCCATTTAACCTGCCCTTACAATAAAGCAGGATCTGCTCTGCACCTTGCAGATCCAGATCCTCAGGGAAGTTATTAGATCAAAAGACCAAAGACAATTTATTTGTCTTTCAGCACACTTCCATTCTGGGCCTTTTTTTCCTCATTCTCTTCAGTCTTCTTTCCTAATGTGTAGCTTGAGGTTGGCCGGTGATTTATCTGAAAAATTTACTCTCAATATCTCTCCAGAAGGTGAAAACCTCAGTTCTGTATTATTTGTAGCCCCTGCCAGCAAAAATGTCACAGAATCACCTTCTGGTAGCTTGAGGAATCCATAATAAAACATGCTGCTGCTACATCTCATGCAGAAATTTGCCTTCTGTTTTCTAGAGAACATAGGAAAAATAAGACAAAAAGGTCTGTTATACCAAAGTATCTCTACCCAAATTTAAATACAAAGAAGGCACCTCTGGAATCTGTCAGAAAATACTTCCATTGTCATAGCCATTTTCATTACTAATGGCTTGATTCCACAGGGAAAAAAAAGCCAATTTGGTCCACAAACCTTCACAACATAAAAATATATAATTTTATAAAGAAGTCAAAGATACAGAGACACAATTTAAAATCAGCCTTAGCAGTATGAACAATATCCAAATAAATGAATATTAATTTGTTTATGGATACTGCTAAGAAATGCTAGAGTCCACCACCTGCTTCACTCCGCAGTTGCATTCAATTTTCTTTGAGATATACAAAATGTATGAGGTAATTTAAAACTGGAGTGCTCTCAGCACCTGCTAAGATTAGATCTTTAGAGGCAATAAAACCAGTATAATCTGAACTCCAGGATCAAACTAATTGGCTATGATGCCTTTTTTAAAATAGTGCCAAGCATATGCAGTAGCTACTATCTGGTAAGTAAATCGTTACAGTGCAGCCTACCAGGCAGAGAAAGGAAAAAGTCATTATTTTTGAATGAGAATCAAAGTAAATAATAAATGTGTACAGCACAGCCTGATATGAGGAGTTCCTTGGCACGTATTTGGGAAGTTTAATCATAAAAAAATGTAGTTAGACACGAGTCATACAGCTCACCCCAAATGACTGAAAAGTCTTATGCATTTGTTTAATACTGCATACTGTGAGTAATATAGGAAATTCTCACTGAAGTATTTCCAGCTTCCTAGACTCCCCTGATGCAATCCAGTGTTAGTCACGCAGTGTGGGAGCAGTCAGATAGCCACATCCTCTTCCCCAATCCAGATGCTGGCTGGACTCAGCCTTTAGGAATAAAGTTAGGCCTGTGAGACATTTGGGCTGTATTTCTTCGTCTGTGTTATCATACATTATATTTGAGATGGCACACTAATTTCTCAGAACATCTCTTTAATAAATATTTGTAAAAGACAAGATTCATACAATTTTTCTTGAACAGGGCTTACAGCCACAACATGGCAGACTGTGAAGTGGCAGCATGGCAATGGGCTGGGGGTAAGGATGGTACCTCCCACCTGAGAGACTCCAAACTATCTATGGCTAAGAGGTGTGCGGGTGTCTTGCCTAACCTATTGCACAGGCCTGAGTACAGGGCTGGACACTGAACTGCTGCAGACATCAGCATGTCTTCCTGTGCTTTTGCTTGAAAAGCAGGACTGTTAGCACAGCATAGTTGTGCAGTTCTGAGGAAAAAAAGGAATAGAAGAAGATACTAAGAGGAATTGTGAGCAAAGAGATTCATCTGATGTCCAGTTGCTTTTGTGAGCAGAAAAACAGGCGTTCATCCATTTCTTGTTAGTAAACATGACTGTGTCAAAGACTTTTAAGTCCCATCAGTAATTCAATGTTTTTTCCTCTTGATAAAAAAATCGTCAGGGCCCTAAATTCTTATAAAAAGGAAATTACAACACATATGTGCCTTTTTGAACTGCCACGTGTAAGGTTTTATTTTTATGACTTGCATAATACCACTTTGGAAAGTACTGGCTATATCCCAAGGGAAAGCTGATCTAAATTTTATGTTTTTCATCTCTACTTTGATTTGACCAAGATACAGGTTCATTAGAGTATTATCTACTGCAGCTAGGGTAGAAAACTCCGACGGACAAAACAGAGCTGAAGTCAGCTGATTTTCTATGGACTGTTAATAGTGCGATTTGTGCATCCAAGTTCTGCCAAGTAATTTTCTCCTCTTCAATTGAACTGCCACTCACTAATCTGTTTTGAAGCGTAGAAATTCCTGACTACCATTCCCACTTCACAAATCAGATGGAGCTGGGTTATATGAAAAGAAATTAGCCTAAAAATGCACTAATTCTTACTTCTAATGAATGAGAATGTGTTAAGCAGTTAGACCAGCCATGCAAGACTTTTACCAAAATTCAGGATGCGTTACTGTGCACTTACAAAATGAGTGAGAGCCTTCTAAACTGAAAGTCAGTATGAGATACTTGGGGTGCTTAAAAAAAAGCAGAAAGTTTAATACGGGTGCTGGAAAATTACTTATTTTAAATGTGGAAATAAATACTATTTCTAAGTATGAAAGATAAATTTGAAAAAGCAAATACCTCACCATACCTAAATTTATTACTTTAGCTGAGTCCTGGGATTCAGGACTGATTTAATTCTATGAAAACTGTTGAATGCTGAATTCAAGAGACTTAATGTATTTAATCATTAGGCTCAGATGTCAGTGTTCCCGTTTTCCCTGCTGTGTGAGAACTTGGAAAATCCTTTTACATTAGCAATCTTTGAAACAGAATTTTCAGCCTTTCACACTGCTGAAAGTGTGGCAAGGCTGAACTGCTCAATGGGTTTTTCTGAAACAGTTGAGACAGGCCTCCTTCAAGACCTTCTGACTGATATATAAAGTGAGCCTTTCCTGCTTAAAGCACAAAATGCCATTAAGTTAAAGAAATTAAATTGTCAGTTTAGGGGGAGAACTTGAAAAAATGCTACTGAGCATAGGTAGCAACTAGAATTTTCATAGTGGTCCATCACTACAGCAGGCTTTGATTGTTGCATTAGTTGGACTTCTTATATGTTTTTCATATTACTTCAGGTGAAATTTAGACCAAAATCGTTGCAGCAGATGCTATAGAATTGTAACTAAAAGAGCAGACAATATTGCTTTTGCTGTGTTAGTTAAACTGCAGTGGATCCTATTAACTCATGTGCTCATAAGATTCTGTTTTACAAACAGGAGTCACATAATCAGGTGTCTTGCAAGAGATTAAATGTCAGAGCCAGTTGGGGCAGACAAGACTTTAAAACCGCCTTTATTCTTCACTATCTCAGCTGATCTGGTAAACACTGAGCATCACTTAACAGGGTAAGGACTCAAACAGTGCTTGTTTCATCAGCTGAGGATGAATCAGCATTATCTTAACAACATCCCTTCAGCTATCTGTACCACGGACCTAGAGTAGTGTGTCGTGGAGAAGCCTGGCAAATATAAAACTGCATGGATTTCCCCATGACGTCTGCTTTGTACACGGTATTCTGTAAAAAAATATGGGCATCAATGTGACGAACGGCCAACGCGAGGCTAAAGTTCCCCCCCCCCCCCCCCCGGCCCTTTTGAACCGCCTTGTGACATGGCAAGGTTTGGGATCTGCTGCCCTCCCGTGGATGCTTGGAGAGGTCCTCTCTGCCAGCAGGGGCACCGAGTTTGAGACCACGAGACTTCACAAAAAGCATAACAGAAAAAAGGAATAAAGTGTTAGTTCTTCGCGCGTCTTATTTAGGATCAAAAATAATAGCTGGGACTAATTTCTTAATTCTGCTATTTCTTCTGGCTTTGTCAGAGTGTTTCTACATCCAAGTAGAGGTGTTCTAGTTCTACGAAACTTGTTCTCTTCAGTCAGGTCTCACACTTTCATTTTATATGAATATATGCAATGATTACATATATAACACAATACATACAGTAATGATATCCAAGTAGGAGATGTATCTATCTGCATTCTGCCTGCTAATCCATCTCTTTGTGATTGTTATTCATACCCTACACCTGTTTCTAGCATCAACATTTAAAAAAAGCAATTAAGACTTGCTACAGAAAGTGTTTTCTTACTTGCTCGTACAGTTCTTTTAAACATATTTATCTGTATTACTGGACATTTTAGAACAAGAAATGCATTTGACACGTAATGTCATGCCAGGTCCCTGTAAAAATCTGATTTGTGAGGTTTTCAGATCTGCAGTGGTCTGAGATACTGCACGTTAAGATCACAATGTTACTTAGCATACAAAATCAATTGGAGTTGTCCAACCTTTTTCTTTCTTAAAGCTCTGTACAGTGATGTTGATATTAAGGCAAACCGGTTTTGTCAAGGTTTTTAAAAGCAGCAAAAATAGGTTGCAAGGACATTTCAAATATGTATTTCTAACTGAATAATCAAATTTAGCGATGATGAGGTGCTGATTAAAGGGAACTTTTTCATTTCCGAATGGAGTAAATCTGTTTGTCCTGGTTGTGAAGGGGAACCTTAGAAATGCAAATCCTGTGACTTTGTGGAATACCTTAAGAAACGTGGATAACTCCATTCTTTTTCTGATAAGGGGTCAACTTAGGTATGAGACGATTGTTAAGGATTTTGACACTTTGTTCCTTCCAGAAAGACAGCCCAAAGAAAGTTAGCCCGGTTTACCCCAACCGAGCGCCAATTTTTATGTTGCTTGGGAGGTGCTACATATATGTGTGTGCAGCTCCATATCAAGAAGTATCTGAACATGAAGAGATCGGAAAAAACATAATTCAAATTCTGACAAAAAATCCACCGGAACTTGAAAATAGGGAGACATTCTAAAACGTTCAGACAAGTTGCTACGCCTTACTTTGCGAGCAGACCTCTCCCCTCGCAGCAGCCTCTCACCCGCACGCCGTATTGGTGAGACCTCTGCGCAGTGCCACCTCAGTCGCCTGCCTCGGTACAATGACTAACGCTGCGCTTTGGCGGATCATCTCCCCCTCAGGACTGAGGCCCGACAGCCCCGTGGCAGGGCGCGCTGCCTTCCCGCCGCATTTTCCAGGCCGTGCCCACCGATGCCATCGCCCGCGCCCTGCTCCTCACTTCCCCGGCGGCTCTGGGGCACCTGCGAGGAGGTGCCCGCGGGAAACCCGCCCTGGACAGCCCGCTCCCGCCCGCCTTCCCGCTCCGGATGCGGGACAGGAGTTCACCTATCTCGGGCCATGCAGCTTAACACTCTCTTCGGCCGCTCACGGCCCGGTCGATGCCCTGCCCCGGGCGGGCGGTGAGGGAAGGGCCGTCTCTGCCCCCCGGGCCGCCATTTCCCTCAGGCCTCTCCCGCCCCTTCCCCTGAGGCGCCACGAGGGAGCGCACGCGGCCGGCGGGGAGACGGGGGCCCCCTGCCCCCCCGGGCGGCGGCGGCGGCGGCGGCGGCGGCGGGGCAGGCGGGCCCCTCGCTCCGCCCCGGCGGCTCCGCACCTCCCTTCGTGGGCGGGAGCGCGGCGGCCGGTGGAAGCGGCGCCGGCGCGGTGAGTTGTGGCAGCGCCGGGCGGGGGTGGGCGTGGAGGATCTGCCCTCAGGGCCTCTCTGCCGAGGGCCTGCGGGGAAGCGGCCCCGGGGCGGGCTGGGCCTCGCCGGCCCCCAGCCTGAGCTGGGGTGGCCGCGTTTGTAGGCCCTCAGAGCGGCCGGGAGCCAGTGCCGGCGGCCCGGTGAACGCGGGGTGCTAACGTGTTAGGGGCGTCCCGTGACCGGCCACCTCCCCTTTGCTGGAACGCGGGGCCCCTCGGTGAGGGCGGGGGGTTTGCTAGTGCCCGGCTGTTTCTGGCCTTTCAAACCTTGTGCTGCAAACGCGGAGTGCTTCAGGTTGAAAATACGTGTGGGTAGAGAGCGTCAGTGAAAGCGTAAGCGCGATATGAAGTGGCTAAATGGCAAGGCTGCTGTATGGGGGGAAAAAAGTGAGGAAAAATCCCCCACAACCTCATCCCTCTCCTCATTCCATATCGTAGAATTTATTTCTCCACGCTCAGTTTTCTCTGTTCCATGTAGATTATGGAAGAAGAAATGACAAAATGTTCACTACTACAACAAACAGCACATAAAGCAGTTTTTAAATCCAATGCCCTTAATAAGAATACCCAACTTCCCAGAGTCCAGCAGTTTTAGCAGCAATTCTCCTGCCTTGATATGTCATTTATTACTTTTAGATGGTAGGAAAAAAAAAGTTTTGGAGAGCCCTCAGTAAGATGGTACCCTTCCTTTCTCTAAAGCTTTCATCCTCTAGGCACATGCGAAGAGACAGTCGTTCAAAGGCTTCACAAAGTTTGGCTGAAGTGTAACATTTTCCAGGCTTGCATATCCAACAAATATTAAACACAACACAGATATGACAGGGATTACATTTACATTATTGTGGTGGCGGATGGTCTTGCAGTGTTTCTAGTAATGTTTGTTGCTGAGACTGCACAGTAAAATGAGACTACTTGTTACATGGGAAAAATAGAGCAGCTTAAGGGGTCTGACCGCAAGTCTTTCAAGCTGAAAAGCATTGTTTTTATAGAGGTGGTATAACTGAAGCTCAAAAATGAAGGGACAGCAGCATTTGGCCTTTAGTTTCAAAGGGACAAAAAATCAATTAATTACAAACATGTAACAGTTCATAAAATGCTCTGGTGGTACAGCAGCATCTGAGGTCAGGGTACTGTATGACCAGGAGGCTGGGCAGCTGTGAAGGGAGCACAAGACCTTGCAACTCAGAGGTTGTGTCTGTGCTAGAGTGTTTATAAAGCACAGCATGAGCTAAATGATTGATAGTACACAGATACATTAATAGAGTTCCCATGACAAAATCTAACTCGATCTTCCAGTCTAGTTTAAGTCACCAAATCTAGTTTAAACCAGATTAGCAACCAGAATGTGTCTTCCTCCCAGCCCCACTAAAAAACATTTGTTGTGTTGAGCTTTCTGGTAGCCTTCCTTGCTTCTCACTCCTCTAAAAAAATAAGAAGCTGCAGGAGTAGTCATTTGTTACCCTTTTTTCCCCTAACGTGTTCATTTTCCTGTTTTCTCTATGAGTATGCAAGCCTGAATTCCAGGAGGACTGACTATGACTTAAAGCATGAATGCTTCAGAGCACTGAAAATTAGAATGGGATGGAAAGTATTCCTAAACAGACATGACTCTTGGCCAAAAAGCCAGTGCCTAGCTCCAAGATTGAAAAAAGAGACATTAATAAGACTAAGAAAGAAAAAATTAGTACCTTTTCATTCCCCCACAAAGACCAGTGCATTTTCTGTGTTTGAAGAACCTTACAAATTTTTAAGAGAGTCGAAACAGGGTTTGCAGTACCTCTGTAGCTGCCTAGCACTGTGTAACTTTCCTGAGCTGGAAGACACTTTCTAGCTGGATGAGAAAAACTTACCTTAGGACATTATAAAACATCTCATGGATGTCTTACACATACTTGGTCATTGCCAAAAAAACATACAGAGGTAATAGTTAAGTGTGTGCTCATCCTAAAAGTAACAGTAAATAATTCTCTTGAGCCTGTGATATGCATTAACGTGTCATATATGATTATAGTGGGAATGTGTATGTCTGGAAAAAAAAAAAGAAGAGTAGGTCTTGCCTTTTTTTGAGATCAGTGTGGGAGAGTATCTGGTTATATTGAGGTGTTTGCCTTTACTTCCTAGAGTAGTTTAAATGGAAGTATTCAGTGTTGCAGAAGAGAGAAGAAATATTTTTAGAGAGAAAAAAAGTCATAAAAGTATTTTATAGGAGGCTTTTCCATTTAATGGCTAGTAGTCTTGTCTCTGAGTGCTCATGAGTCTGAACAAATGCTGTTCAGCATTCGCTGGAAGAGTGTCAACAGAGATTGAAATGTAGTGGGACAAATGTTACATGCTAGTGCCTTGACTTTCCTTACTGAGACTGTTCAGCAAAGTATTGCTTCCATTATGTTCCTCATAGAGTTTTAAGAATTTCTACATTTCTGTGGTATTAAAGGTGGATATCATTTTTTACTTCAGGTATTTCAGGTACTTGCAGAGATTGACCATGCCATAGTGATACAGGTCTACTGCTCCTCATGTTATTTTGTGGCTTTGTATGATTGCCTTGTGTCAAATAATGGCTTGTCAAATACCACACTATCTTGTACTGCAGCATGGCACTAACGCTAGAAATATTTACAGCTGTTAATAATTTTTCTTACAAAAGTTGCACATTAATGTTGCATGTAAGGTTTGCAGGCTTTTTATTTCATTTTACTACTCCTCAATACAAAATTAAACAGGCAAATATATGTGTGTTTGCAAGTGTTCGCAGTGTGCTGCAAGGGTAATCCTGCCTCTGGTCTGACCCTGGGAGAATAGCACTATTGTTATAGTCACATTTTAAGATAGTATCAGTATGTTACATAAGTAGTTTTTGTATGCATGCACAAGGAGAGAAATAGAGGCCCTCACAATCTTTTTATTTCATACAGTTATTGTCAAAGATTATGTCAAATATTCTAAGTGTTATTAAAAGTAACTTAAAATGTACTTACAGGTCTTTTTAAACATTTATTTCTCTTGTGTCTTTTAGAGTATCTGCTGACTAGTGTCAAAGATTTAATTGCTGTTTACTTTTCTTAGTCCTCAGCCCAGCAGAGTTGAGGAAATTGTCAGCGTTTCTCCTCGTAAAGGATGCATCAGTGAATTGTATACTTGTATACTTTATATTGCTAAATGCAATGGGATTACATGGGTATTATCGAGGGTCTAACTGAGTTAGCTACAACTCAGTACTGTGTGAGAAGGACCCTAATTTCAGAACTGAGACTGAAATAAGAGAAAGGCAAAATCAACATACTTTTAAAACTTAACTCATTCAGTGAGGCATCCTTAAAAGGGGAGTATTGGTTGACCTTTTCTATTCGTTTACATTGGAAGTGTAAAGAACACTTTCTTGTTGAACTAAATCCATTCTTCTTAATAAAAAAATCATATTTTACTTTGATATTGAATTACCTTCTCTACTTCTGTCTGCAAGGCTTGCATGGTATTGTTTTAACAGGCAATGGCATTCCTTTGTTTCTAATAGAAATAGTATAGTTTTTTCTTTTTTTGTTTTGTTCAACTTTTCAGGTAGCAAAGTCTGGGGGAAGAGTAAACTATGGAAAACAAAGTTAATAATTATACTGCTGTGGCTACTGTATTTCTGATATAGGTCTATGGGTTACATGTTTTTCTCTTAACACATTCTAGTCATTTTGACAATGTCATCCAATGTATATGTTTAAAAATACATTCTGGAAGTAGTTGCCTGAAGTACCAGCTCTCACTTTTTTTTTATAGTTATTGATTAACAGGGCACATTTTCTCTAGTTAGTGAATGATCTGTTACTCTACACAGAATGCCCTTTCCAGCTGTCTGTTTTCTGCTGTGGTAGGTATTTGATGTTTGCCAAGACACTGTGGCAAAACTTAGTATAGTTACATAAAGTGCGTAGGCCTGCCTCTCCAGTGTGACTGGTGATCTTAATTATCTCAGTTTCACAGTACCTGATTTGAAACACTTGAAAATGGAGACCAGTTTTAAAGCTGTGTGACTTTTAAAAATTTGGGCTCTTTTTCTATTTTGTCTAAATTGGCAATTGTAATAGCAATTTTTACTACACACACACATCTTCATAACAATTTTACCGGATACTTTGAACATTGAATTGCATTTAGTCTTAATTGTCATTCAAGGAAAAGAAGATCAGTGCTGTCAAATAGAGGAAACCTGCCTTCTGGATGACATTCAGAAACATTTTGCAGCCCTGTCAGTTAAAAAGTTTCATCCTCTATGCTTACAAATGTGATAAGGTAATAATTTACTAGAACTTATTCCAAAGAAACAAAATTACTGGAGGGAAGAGAAGGGGATCTTATCTTTTAAAATTGCTTAGTGATGTGTAGAAACTCATTCCTGCAATCTGTAAGTTTTTTTCAGGTCATTTACTTATTAGGCAGGCATGCTTTTTGCTTCACGAAGCTTCTGTTGCCTTGGCATTAGAACATACCAGCAACGAACAGATTTGCTTTCCAGATCCATTAAAATTTCAGCCTCTGCAGTAAGTATTCTTTCAGCTTCATAGATAAAACTATTTCATGCAATATTTTAGAGACACGCTAGTTTTGCAGTGTTGCCAATATATATGCATTATTTGTGTTTTCTTTATTTCTTGTTACATTGATCCAAACATTTAATATCAAGAACAAAATAAGATATTTGAATCAGTCAAATATTTAACCACATTAGCATAACAGAATTTGGCGATTATTGCTTTGTGTATCCTTTTCAGTCTTTAAAGTTACATCTAGCACATATCAGGCCAGAAGGATTGCTTAGTTGTTAGGGCACTAGAGCTTGAGATACAGGAGACAGGTTCAATCCCAGCTTTATCACAGACTTTTGGTAAGACAATTAATTTCTTTGTATCTCAGTTTTCCTTTAATGAAATGAGAGTAGTGGTGCTTCTTGATGCTGCAATAACAAGGGGTATATAAGTATCTCAAACTTAACTTTATACAGAATCTTCTCACTTTCCCAGCTTAACTGCTTATAAGATTTTGTAACTTCATTTTAAGTCTTCCAGTTTTGTTGAGACGAAACAGAGCTTTGCAAACACGGTAGGTGGTTGGAGGTCACACTCTGCGTTGCATATAGAACACTGGAATGTAAATTGTGTTGCCAGGTCAGAACAGGAGTTCATCTAGTCAGCAACTTGGGTCAATCAAGGCACATGTCAGATCCTTCAAAACAGATGTTCAAACCATTATACTGGACAGTTGTAGCACATTTTGCCCATATGAGAAGTTTACTTTAGCGTGCAAGCTGCTTTGAAGGTCAGCTTTGCCTGAGTCAGTTTTTCATACGCTGTATTTGTATTCTGTTTAATGGAGTTGGATATTCTCACTAAATGTGCTGAAATCTAATCCTGGTTTTTTTGAATTTTTTTAAGATCTTGGCTTTAGTTGTAGCTTTTGACATTGAATTCTACAATTTAGTTATGCACCATGTAGAAGTATTTGCTTCTATCATTATTAAACATATTGCCATTCAGTGTAATCAGAATTTTCTTTATATTAGGAAGAAAGATAAATACAAGCAGCACCTGACTTTCTATCGGGTGCTTTCCCTGATAGAAAGTGTTAGGGAAGGCAGGAGGTCAGAGCTAGAACTTGATGAGGACATACTTCTCTTGCTTAACACCAATCTTAAACTCATGGAAATCCTAGCCCTGCACATAGTAATGGCTTAAAGATTATCAACTGATGACCTAACTGGGCTAAAAGAAAAAAGAGTCTTAAGAATTCTCATGACATTCTGGAAGAAAGAATGCTACTTAAGGTATCATTTTAAAATGCCAGTTAATTGGTTGGCTTTCTCAAAGTAATAAGGTGGACCTGAACCCCACCGTAAGCTGAATCTGTGGAAACCTGAAAACTAATGCAGGTCCAGCTATTCTCTTTTAAAAATAGTTTCAAGGCACAAGAAAAAATAAATAGGAAGACTTGAATCATTAAATATTTAAACTTAAAATAGTATGAGAGCTGTAAGGTGAAGGCTTATTTTAGTTGTCAATACATTTTTAGCTAGGGAAGGTTACATAATCCAGTTAAGATTTACATTATAGTTAATTATAAAAGTCCTGCAGTTGACAAGCCTTTACTTTTTAGCAAATTGAAACAATTTCAAGAAGAGCTGGTCAAAGGAACAAATTTACCCATGGCAGCGTTCAGAAGTCTCATTATTAACTGCAAAGATTCAAGGTGAGACTTCTAACTCCTTGCCATACGAGAAGTATTCTAGCATGTGAAAAAAGATGTGTGTGTGTGTCTCAGGTAACCTGTGTTACTTGTATTTCTATAGTACAGCCAAACATTAATCATATTTATCAAGACATACACTGTAAAATTGGATTAATCTTCTAAACCATGTGTGTGTTTTTAAATAGATGCAGTACAGATTACCTGGTCAGAACTCCCTCTTAACTCCCTCTTGTTCTGTGTCAAGAAGTACAACTTCACCTGTCTAGTTATCTTAATGGTTTTCTTCCTGAGAACAAATAAAAGGTGTCCTATGCTTGATTCCTCTGGTGTTTGTGTCTCACAGATGAGGTCAGAATCAGATCTGTAAAGACATATGAGCAGAGAAGTATCTGTTTAATTTTATACCTTCCCATTCTTCAAATCATTATGTATATGGTAGCTTCATTACTGTGAAGCTTCATTACTGTGAACAGACTGAGTGCAAACATGTGCCTGCATATTTCTACTATGAGTCATTCCCATTGACTCAAAGTTGAAACTTGGAGTCTAATGGTAATGCAGATATTTTCTTCTCCGAGTATGGTAGCTAGATGATGGTTTTTGAATCTTTCAGACAATAACAATAGCTAACAGTGGTAAAAGTCACTAAAATCAGTAGTTTGACTCAAAGAAACAGGAGTGGCTGGAGTACTGAGGGACTATGTAATTCCTATGTAATTTTTTTCCAGTATCAAGCTGGTTTACAAAGACAGAAATCGGCTTGCACTTTTTTTGTTTGCACATAGAAATTAATCTGTCCCCCCCCCCAACTTTCCTTTCTCTTTTTAGCTTAAAAATACCACAACTCTCAATAAGTTTTTATCTGCTTTTATAGAGAGTGCTCACTGAAATTCTGTTCTAAAGCAGTTTTCCAAGACCTTAACTGAAGGTCTGAATATACAGCAAAAACATGTTCTGATGTGGTTTTGCTGTGCTGTAAGTAAATACTTTAAAGTTTTAAAAGTCTGAATGAAAATAGGAAATGTCTTTGCTATTTTCCTCTTACCCATCAATTTAACAAATAAAATTACATCAAAAATGCCTGCTTTCCAAATTGGATTGAGCAGGAATTGGGCTAGAAATAACTCAGTATTTAAGTTGTGTATCATAGAAAAGAAGAAGAATGTATGTACCCTATTTTTTTCTTTTTAGGTAATCTTTTAAAGTTATTGAGCTAAATTATGCCCCTGCTCCATCCTTGCTGAAAGTTCAGTGGCTTTAGATAATGATGAATGTGAATTTAGGACATTTTTGTGTATTTTCTTGTTAGTCTGAATTCAAGCTATTATAGAAGCTTTAATGAAAGAACATGTCTATAATTTTGTGTAACTAGTGAATTCAGCTGGCAGTGGTATATTTCAGAAAGCATGAAGGAGGGTTTGTCATGCAGAATCCAACAATATAGTACTTTGTCTTTCTTAACAAAACCCTTCTGTCTGTATATTTTGGTCTTGCAGACAATGGCCTTCAGACACAAGAACACAAGACGAATTGAAGGCCTTGATAGCAACGTGTGGTAAGTAAAAAGAAAATATCTGCAAATTTCAGAAAATGTCTTTGGCTCATATATTTTCTTTCCAAATTGATAATTATTGGCAATAAGAAGGTACATAGCACTTGTTATCTCTGCTGAAATATATTTGGCACCTGCTTAGAAGCAGTGAACCAAATTCTATTAAAGGTGTGAATTAATTCTTATTTTTGAGCTTTAAATGTTTGGTTCGGGCTTCTCTTCATCTAGTAAACCACGTAAGACAAGTATAACTCTTGGGCATGGTAGTATATCTGGCTTTCAAATGTAAATGTTAATTTTGCTGAGTAATGTATTTTAGTTACACTTGATTTGTGTTTACCGAGTGAGTCAGATTTCTTTTTAAAGCCATTATACTTGTCTATAATTTAGCTCATTATTTTTAATACACTTTTTTTCTAGGTATTAAATTGGTCTTAAAGCAATATTGCCATCACTGGTAAATATGAGATTTTGTTAGCTGGTGAAGACACTATTTTGGGCTTACATTAGTTGTATGTATATGTGTGTATATATATACACAAGGTATTTTGCTCATCCAGCCTCAAACTCATTTTTAGCAATTTGTATTCATTTTTGACAGAACTGTAATGCTATGTGGGTTTTTTTGGTTTTGTTTTGTGTTGGGTTTTTTTGTTTTGTTTTGGTTTTTTTTAAATCTTGTTAACATTTGGGTAGGGAGGAAAGGGTAAAATGCAAAGCTTACCTGTGAAGGGAGGAAAAAAATTGTTCAAGAATCCTAACATTTGTATCTGGCAGGCTACTAGGAACAGTTAATGAACAGCCTGAAACAGTATGTTGCCTAAAATTACAAAGAAAAATTTATAGCACTCTGAGGTGACTGGATAGTTTAAATGACACCTTCACTTGACAGAATCTAGCCTTAAATCATTTAATGTGCGTGTTCTAGTTGGGTCTACTTCATTTTGCAGAGAGGGTAGTGTTGAATTTCTGCCCATATCCAGAGTTACTGTGTGTTTGTGCATGTGCACGTTCTGCTGGCAGAAAAGTTACTCTGTGGATGCAGAAAGTCAAGCTTTTATTGGGTTCCCTCTGACTTCTGTGGTTACTTACCATTGTCCCAGCCCCCAGCTCTGCGTGTGAGCACTCTACTTAAACCTGTTTCCACTGCTGTGAATTTGGCAAAGTGAATCACTTTTTTTTTTGCCTTTTAATGCTAATGAAGGAAAAGTTAGTTTTATCTGGTACGTTAACTTTAAGATTTTTTTTCCTTTAGGGTTGAATTTACAAAGGTGGCAGCAGATCCCTCAATTGTTAATCTTGGTCAAGGCCTTCCTGATATATCCCCTCCCAGCTATGTTAAAGAAGAGCTGGCAAAGGCAGCAGCAGTTGACAGACTGAACCAGTACACACGAGGCTTTGTAAGTACTGTGGAACTTGAGGGCCCGAGTTCAGTGGAGAACATTCCACAGGGAAAACAAATTGACTTTGCTTTAAATTGGTTTTATCTGTAGGTCATACTGTTATGTCCCAAGTTAAGTTGATCTAGTAGCCTTATCCGTTACTAATGAACATCCTCTGTGTAGGCTTCTTCAAGGCAGAATCCTTCAGCAGGAGCAAAATAGTAGAGCACATCTGGGATAGACTGTCTTTGAAGAGTCAATTCGCAGTTTAAAGAGTGTAAATTATACACTTAGCTCTGATTTTGGTCAGCGTAAACATGAATCAGATAGAATAATGGTAGAATGAGAAAGAAATACTTTATACCACTTGAGAGAGTGCCTCTAGGATCAAGAAAAGATTCACCTATAACGTTTAGTAGATTTTGGCAGAGATTAGGAAGTGATGCAAACAGTAAGTTTTTGCCCCTGGAAGATAGTCACTACCCATTCTGTAATTTGGCTTGTAGAGTTTATGTCTTGAGCTGGGTGTGAGTGTGTGGCATTTATCATTGTCCAAGGCAGGACATCTAAGTGGACTATTACTGTTCTAGTATGACCGCTTCCTTGTTGGTTTGTCTTTCTTTTATTTTGTGGTAAAGATAAACCACATTGCCCAATTGAGAATCATGTGTTAGGATTGCTACAAGATCCTAAGGAGTCTGTCTGATGTTTTTCTAAATGACCATGTTATGCAAGAGTGATAGAAAAACATTGTATAGACCGGTAGGCCAGCAACTGTGTTGGTAGTTGCTGCATCATTGTGTATATATTCCAACATAACTTTTTGCCTATTCTCTGAGAATCTGCATGCATTAGAACTGATGGGGAGCAGCAGTGGCTGGCAGCTCCCCAGAGCACAAGCTAGCACAGCGAGGAGGGTGGAGGCCTCATCAGCCAGGGCCCACTCCCACAGTACCTGAGCAAGGCAGGCCCAGAGATGGTGGCTGAGGTAAGCCCAGGTCACCAGGCAAGCTTGTGGTGGTGAGGTGGACCTGACGTCAAGCCAGGAAGTCAATCCACGGGTCAGGGCCGGCAATGCTAACCATGGTTAGACACAACCCAGTGATCACTGGGCAGGTCCAGGGTGACATAGCAGGTCTAAGGGCAAGCCACAAAATCAATCCACAAGTAGGGGCTAGGTTCAACAGGGTCTATGGCCAGGTACAGGCATGGCCGAAACTGAGTTGCAGACCAGCAACCCTACTGCATAGCACCTATGTGGAGCCCCTGGACCAGGTGCGCAGCTCTGGGTAGAGGCCCCAGGTGAGGCTGGTCGGGGCCATTAAGGTCTATTAGGGCACTCAGGGCCCTGGCAAGAACAGAAAGAAAAAAAAATAAATCCCCAGTGACTGTATCTCATTCCATCCATCTGGGTCATTTTGTTTAATCAGCTTTAGCTATGTGCAAATAATCTCTGCAAGTATGAGATAGAGAGAGAGAGAGATAAAAACTCTCTATATAAACTTGAAAGTATAAAGCAATTATTTTGTGTTGGAAACACGCACAAAAGATGGCTGGGATTTAGTGAACTTCTGGGCTAAGCATTAGTATGTTCATCACCCACAATAAGGTACCTGAAAAGTCTTTGCTCACCAGGCAGACAAGGTTTTGGAGGAGCCTTGGCACAGGGGGAAAGGTTGCAGAGAGAATGGGCTACAGTCTACCTTCTGACAAATACTCATGGACTGATTCTCTAAAAGGATTTGCAAATCAAGCATAAAGATAATTTTTCCAATGCATGCAATTGTTCAATATTTACTTCTGTCATTTGGTTCTTTATTTCCAAATACTTTGATAATTCCCATGATAATTATGAATGTTTGCAGATATATTATACTGTGGATAGTAATTAAAGAGGAATTTTTGCCAATATTCCCATATTCAGCCTTTGCACTTCCTCTACAAACTTCTGCACTTCTGTGGTTTTTGAGCAGAAGTATTTGTGGTAGCAAATATGGGAGGGTTGAGTATGAATGATGCACATCCATATAATAATTGAGACATTGTCTCAGCTTTCTGTGTGCTTGGACCTCTCATTGACTGCAGGGCTATGGCCTGTAGAGTGGCCTAATGTGACTTGGGTGGTGCAGCATTCCTGTGTAGCTGACACACTCATGGCAAGAAATGGCTGTCATTTGAATCAACAATGACTTGTAAGCCTTAATTTATGGTAATGTTTTTGTTTACAGAACGGTTCATGATTTTATGCCTTGAGTGTGGAGGTACAATGTTCAATATTGTAGAGAAGGATTTTTGTTATATAGTTGTGTTTTCTCAAGGAGCTGTTTTCTATTTCTACCAAGTATCCAAAAAGAAAAAAGATTTTCACAGCAGGAAACCTTTAGTCTTCCTGAGTAAACAGAATTGTGCCTTCTTATTTCCATATTATATATAATCTTTGTTGCATGTTTGTTTTCTTGTTCTTTGCACATTTTGAGAAGAGTATGTTAACCGCCATGTTCCTGTAGGGGACACAAATGGTGAATGGTTCTCTGAGATTTGGGATATGACTATATGAATCATCATTCTGATCACAAGTGCTGTTTATCAGCACTATAAACAGATTCCCCTTGCACCAAATAATTTTAGTTGAAAGATAAGGAAGGAAACAGAAGGAGCTTCAGACAGAAATATGGGCAGGTGGGAAAGAGACTCCAAAGGAGGTGAGGATGAATTGGTGTTAGAGTATTCCCTTCTCTCCTCCTGTCTCTTGTCCTAGCTCTCCTATAGGCTACCTGGAGCTAGCCTGAGATGTGATAAGAAGATAGAAATTAAAAAGCATCAGATATACAAAAAGAATTTGCTAGTAGATACAAATAAGTTGAAACCACTTTTCTTCCCTAATGTGCTACCTGTTAACAGCCATTAACACTGAGGGCTCATCTTGTATTTTTCTATTTCAAAATGTATTATTTTGATATATGTGGAAAAAACCCAAACATAGGCTTTGTACATTGTCAGGAACACACCAATCAGTTGCATGTTTGCTTTGAACAGGGACATCTGTCGCTAGTGAAAGCCTTGTCTCAAGTGTATGAGAGAGTTTGTGGAAGAAAGATTGATCCTCTCACAGATATCCTGGTGACCGTGGGAGCTTACGGATCTCTCTTTAGTACAATACAGGCATTAATTGAAGAGGGAGATGAAGTAAGTTTTTATTTGAAATATTCATGTATACTCACTGAAATGAGAATTTGCCTGTTTTTTATTTGTCCACTTTTAAAGATAAGTTAATGTTGGGGCTTCTTTCTGATCTTCCTTAATTTGATTTGTTACAGTTGTACATCTGACTTGGTTGCAGAAGCTGTGATCAGGAGACTATGCTTTGGATATCTTCCTATCATTCACCAACTTACAAACCCCTTTCTTTCACACTTACAGTACCTGTAGCAGTTTCTTTATCACTATTACTGTTAGGTGACACAATGCACACTGATTTCTTATTTGAGAAAACTTGTGGGCTGTTGTGTGCAACAGAAGACTAAGGGTGGCGCAAAGTGTTGGTGGTGTTTGAATAACCATTGTGTATCAAGTTCTGTTTTGGGCTGTTGCATGGTAGCAGCATAGGTAGCAGAAAAGTCCTTTAAAGAAAGGATTGTTAGTTTACTGTGCTAGCTATGATGATTCATCCCTTCACTACTGATGTCTGCCTTTTTGACAGTGATACTAAAAGTAATTTGGGGGGGATATTTGTATCTGTAGTGGACAAGAACTTTTTGTGTTGTCATGCATTTTGCTTTCAGTGTTTTGTTGGTTTCACTTGTATAATATATTCTTATCTGTATCTTTTCTTCCTTTTCTGTTGGGGTTTGTTTGTTTGTTTTCCTATTATCTAGCCTCTATGCAATTTTCCTTGAATTTGTCCTCTTCTTCTACTTGAAAATTTTCTTCTGATAAAATTTGAAGACTTAAGCTGTTCTTCTGAGATTTCTAGATACTTGGAAATCCTGGACAGAATTAGGGCAGCTGTGCTGTGGTTCGACAATTTGCTGTTGCTATCTCCCATCTTTGCATCTTTGCCTTGCACCTTCAAATCTGTGTGCAGGACCCAAACATTCCTAATATTATATCTTAATAGTTGTAATGGGTAACTATAGAAGAAGAGCCTGTGTGGGTTGTCAAAAATGAGTAGTGCTTATCACACTTAGACTGTTGTTGCAGTATGTGACTGTTGCATTGTTATATGATGCTCTAAAAGGAGGAATATTCTGCACTGTTAGATCAGGATGGAGTGCCAGAAACATTATCAAATTATACCACTAAAGTAAATCTGAAAATATGATAGTATCATGCACAGTAAATTCTGTTTCTGATACCAATAATTGTAATTTCAGGTAATAATAATAGAGCCGTTTTATGACTGTTATGAACCAATGGTAAAGATGGCGGGTGCAAAGCCTGTTTTTATCCCACTGAGATATGTGAGTAGCTTTTTAAAAATTATTTGTCATATAAAGTGTCTCATCCATATTCAGTACAATTTGATGAACATCTTCTACGTGATGCTTTTCTGTGTAGTTTTTCATAATATCCAATTATATAAAAATTAGATAGATTGCTATAGTGTAAGTCTGAGGCAATGATAATCCAAAGCAGATATAATATTTTATTAGTGTTGTAGAAGGTGGGACAATGTTTCTCGTTTACTTTAATTTGTGCATTCTGAAAGCTGATAAAAATTACTTTTTCAGATGTCATCAGAGAATGTTTTCAGTGCAAATAAGGGAAGGAGGATCACATTTCAGTGCAATTTCTGTATCTGCTGGTTTTAAAAAGATTTGTTTTCTGATCCTTTCAGCAACTCCTACAATGACAGAATATAATTTCTTTTCCAAAATCTGCTTACTAAATAAGGAGCGATTATGCAGTAGACGTATTTGCTATACATATGAGAATTACTGTTTCCTTTATTGGTAAAAAGGAATAAATTTGGTATGGGTGAATTTTCAAATTGGTACGGCTGGCATTACGCTGGCAGCTTGCAAGGATTATTCTGGATGCAAAGTATTGATCCTGTTACCATTGCCTTGGGTGACTGGCAGCCTTTCATGGGGAGGGCTGAGGGGCTCTTTAGGCAGGACTGTTGCATGAACACCATGAAATCAGAACAACACGGAGGGACAAAACCTCCAGGACTGCAGTGGGAGTTGGTGAGACTGTTCCTCTGGGTGCCCTTCTTCTAGGGACATTTTGAATGATGGGGTTTCTCTAAATATTTTCTGTTTCACACCCTTGTTTTTGGTCTGGCCCTCTCCCAGTAATGTGCAGGTGTCAGAAAGCTAGTGAGGCCTTGCTCTTTGTAGCAGCTGGCCCAAACTTCTGTTGTCCTTGTGTAATACCACAGCAACTCCTGAGCCTCAGTGGTGCTGATTTTTTACTGTTTGGCCGTTTTCATATCGACAAGGAGGAGGAAAAGACCTTGAATCTCTCTCCAGTGGTGATCAATCTTTCCAGCCAAGCATGCAGACACTTGTTGTAGTGTCTGGGAAGGCTATAAACTCTCCTGTCATGTGACTGGGCTTCCTGCATTACACACTGTTACAATCAGTATGTGTGTAACCAGATCTTGGAAACGAGTTCTGGGGAGGCTTTCAGACAGACAGTGGCCAAGAGAGGACAGCCACTGTCATAATAATTTACCTTGCCCTTAGCCTCCCTGCCTGTTCCTAGAAATGTCTTCTCCCAGCAGAGCAGAACAGATTGGATAGGTTGTCAAGTATGGTTATGAAAGTGTCTGAGGATGGTAAGTTGGACATCTCTGTTTAGGCTGTAATATGTTGTATTCAAGTAATGCATAAATTTATTGGGGTTTTTTTTTTTTTAGAAAAATGATGGAAACTCTCCCTCTAGTGCTGATTGGGTCTTAGATTCTGCTGAACTTGCAAATAAATTTAATTCCAAAACAAAAGCAATTATTCTGAATACCCCACACAACCCCATAGGCAAGGTAAGAGTCCTGCTTTAACATTACTGTAATTTCAGAGTATGCCTTAAATACTATGATTAATGCATTGTCCCTACTTTCTTGTATCCCAGGTGTTTACTAGAGAAGAGCTCCAAGTCATAGCTGATCTCTGTATTAAACATGATACCCTGTGCATCAGTGATGAGGTGTATGAATGGCTGGTGTATAAAGGAAAGAAACACATTAAAATAGGTACTGATTTTTTGTGGCATCTCAGAAGTGGTTGTGGAAAGATGTAAACGTGCCTCTCGGAGATAATGGTTGCTGGAAGGAGCTCAAACTTCAAGCTTTGACTATTATACAATGTTTAGACTCTAAGGAAGAGAGCCCCTCCCTTTTCTGAAAAATATTTTAAAGAATAATTTCCAGATAGGATTTCCAAAAGCCCTTAAGTGACTTTGGAGCAGATATCCATAGAAACCAGTGGGACTGATGTTCATAAATTAGTTATGATCATCTGAATATCCCATCCTTATTCAGTTACTTTGTTGGCCATGACAAGTATAACTGCTGTTCATGTATGTATATTGGACTGTGCTTTGCTGAAGAGCTAATAGAAGGAACAGGGATTAAAACTTCCTTCTCAAAGCATCGTAGAGATAATCAAATGAGGGAAATGCATAATGAGGAACACAATTATTTTTGCTCCACTACCGGTAAAAAGAAAAAAAAAAGAGTATAAAGGTTAGTGTGGAGATAGTGCATGAACACTGTCCCTCCAAAGTGCAGAGACAGTGTTAAATAATGGACATTGAATTCAATGAAGTAAGTCACTGCACGGGCAGTGTGAGAGCATGCTAAAGTCTTCAGGCAGTATTGCTACTGGGGTAAAGCACCATTACAAGAACAAACCAGAAAACCAAATATGATGTTATGTCCCTGTACTTCTGTTTTATTTCTTGATCCAAGTTTCACTGAAGTTAGCAGAACCCTCCCACTGTCTCAGAACAAGTGAATCTAGTGCAGGTTACTGAACTCCTTCTGCAATCCTATAATTCTACAGCTAAGCATTTATGTAAAAGTTTCTAGTGTGGTGGTCTTGTTTTGGATCTGCTGATGTGTTTGAGCTGGCTAAAGTCCAAAACTTCCTTCTTATATGTACAGAGGTTTTGCTTCTAATGGTGGCAACTTGCATGAACTTTCTGTTATGAGGTACTTATTGTCATAATGAAGGCACATGTTGGTCATATGCAATAGAGGCATCTAGTGGAGATTAAACAGTGAAATCAAGAGACAAATATAACTTAGACTTAGCTTTTTTCCTGGCTTTACCACTGGTTGAATGCTGAATAACTTTGCCTCTGTGCTTCAATTCCATATATGTAGAGTGGCAATAAGAGAACCTTTCCATTAGTGGGGGCTACATCATTGTAAAAACTGAATCTTATAAATAATAAAAAGGAAATTTTATCTAAATGACCTTGCAATACTTATTAGCTCAGCTACACAGTTGCTGATCATACAGCTGCAGTACATTGATTATATTGGCCATGCATAGGCTATGAGTCTGTTTTGAAAGTGGCCTAATTTCATGGCTGTTATGGTGCCTTAATAGCGATACCTCCTCGAAGACCTTCAGACATGGGAGAAGGGGAACATCACACATTGGTGTGATAGTAATCCAAGTCAGTTTATCCTAACAAGGTACTTAGAGTAACTGATCATGTGTGGCTTATCATGACCCAGTTGCAAAGTAAAGTGAGTTAAATTAAAGCTTTCTTTATGGGCTTAGCAGGTGGTTCATGCAAATAGCTGTCCTCAGAACCAAAATCTCTGTGGGTGGTGTAAGGTAATCCATTTTCCTTTGCAATGGCAGCAGGTCTGAACACTCATGTTGTCAGTTACACTTCGTCTTCGTGGACAGGTGGTGAATTCTTAAGACATAGTAACTCTGGTTTTTGTTAGTATCAGTATTGTCATTTTAATGCTTCAAACCAAAATATTTCCAGTTGAACAAAAGGCATTCTGTAGTTTAGCATAAAATGTAAAAATACCGTGCAATGATAATGCAAGTTAAAGCCTGGACAGTTAGTCAGCTAAGTTTAGGTACGTATTCTCTAACAGATCCCATGATACTATCTTTAACTTTAGTGTTAAAATGACTATAAAATCTTCAAGGTAACACTGTAACCAGTAACATTATTTCAGTAAAAGAAACAAGATCTGCTCTTTTTAACTTAAGTTTCTTAGATTTTTTTTTTTTTTAAGTCTACAAAAGATATTACAAGAAAAAATGAGTATGTTATTTCACTATTTAAAAAGTCTTGTGTTTCTATATTAACCTCTACATATTCCATCAAATGCAGTGACACTTTTTTTGGGAGAGATGCAAAATGGATATTGCAGCAATTTACACAGTCTGATGGTAGTTTCTTAATACAATTCAACAGGGATTGCTAGCCACAGATCATAAAATTAGTACAGTCTTTGTGCTGCCACTGAAGCAGTTTTCTGTAGTGTAGAGCACTTCATCATGTTTCTCATCATTATCTGACTTCCGTAAAACTGTGGACCTCATCTAAGTAATGATTAGGGTTGCGCTGGCAGATTTAGAGATTGCATCTCGTAACTGAGGATTCTGAACAAGCCTCTCAACAAGCTGAGTGCCATCCCAGGTAACAGGCTTATTATATGTGTTAGTTTGCAGTTCATTAGTTTTTAAATTGTGGTCAGACTTGGTTATGGTGTCATATAATGGTGTTGCCATATGGCACAGAGGAATTTCCTTCTCTGTTTAAAACTTGGTGCTTGTAAAAGCAATGGAGCTGCTTCTTCCCCTGTGCCCTTTTGCTGCTGCTATTGTTTGAAATGCTGTTACATTCCATCTCCAAGGTCGAATTCCTATGACTATGTGGCAAAACAGTCTCGCTAGAGGGCATTAGCTTTGAAATTCAATTCTTTTTGCAGTTTGAGAGCGCTAGTTTGGTTGCCTTTAGGAAGTGATCTATACTCTTGACGTAGCTAGCTAGAAGATGCATCTGTTCAAACTGCCTTTTTGTTTTCAAGGTCACAGAGCAGTTAAGTGAATATGGGTGGGCTAACAGGAATATGAGTTTCTTTCCTGCTGTTTTGTTTCTCGTCTTGGCAAGTGTGCTCAAAAAATACAATACATGTTTTCAGATAACTGCAAAGACTTATACCATGTCTAATGCAGATAACTGCTGCAAAAACTTCCTTATGAAATTAAGTGGTTTTATTTGGAAAATCTTTGTTTGTTGGTCTCCCTAGAGAGGGGATTTAACAATTGACAGATTCATTGGTAGTGGTTCTAGTGTACAAATGAGGTGGAGCTGGATGTTGTTGACCACTGCAATTGCAGTAGTAGTATGACCTTGTCTAACTTTGTCTCAGACTTACGTGTGTCTTGATTTATCTGTTTCTGTTGAAAATTAATTAAGTTTAAGAGTCCAAATAGAGCTCCCCTGAAGCAGTGTACAGAAAAAAAAATTACAAACTATAAGAAGAGACCTTTGTTCTGTCATCTCCTTGGAAAGGAAACAAAGGATTTTGGTCTCCTACCAGATATAAATACAGAGACAGAGATAGGCCTCCATGCATCCCTTAATCCTTGCAGACATCCTTAGCTAGCTGCTATTGTCAGTCAGTCCCAGGCCTGTTCAAATTATATAACAAAACATTATTTATTTACTTACTCCACTAGTTTTCTGATTCTTAATGGTGTTTGGTTCTGGCTTAGAAGTCTTAGTAACTCTTTTCTTTTTCTGATGTCTAGCCCAGCCAGTTACACTGAACTGGGCAATTCTATTAAAATGGCTTGTAGTGCCTGAGTTAATGTTGTATATGGTGCTATTATCAGGCACCAGAAATAATGCTGTCTTGAGATGAATGGGTAGTCACTTCTTAGATCATATCTTTCTTATGAATATACATTTTAGCTGAGGATAACTAACATGTAGTTTTCACAAACCGTGCCTCTCACTGCCTGTTCTTTCTCCTTTCATTAGTCCTTACCTTCTTTTCATGCCAAAAGGCATTGGCCCATATATCTGTTCTTATTTCTTACAATTGCTATAATTTTAGAATATTCTTATTGCTTGCTTAATATGTTGCAATGATGTATCAACATACAGCTCTGAGCTATGGGCAGTACAGTTTTTCTAACTACGTGGAATTATGTGAGTGCACCTGTACCCAAATAATTTTATTTTATATACAGCTACGTTGCCAGGTATGTGGGAAAGAACAATAACTATAGGAAGTGCTGGAAAAACATACAGTGTAACTGGCTGGAAGGTAAGAAGAATCAATATAAAAGAGTTCAGTTATATAAATAACAGAATGCATTTATTACACTAAAAAAGCCTCTGTTTTTATGACCTGTCTTTTGAAAGCTTCTGGCAAATCTGCGTGTCTCCAAAACATGAAGATAGCATTCAATTGGAGCAATTACCTATCTTGAACAGCCATGTTTTAATTCTTTTCTTGTCTCTTGATTAATAAGCTCTTGTGAGAAAACAATACTAAACAAATAAACACAGTATGATTTGTTCAAAGCCAGTCAAGATTCTTGAAGGAAAACATGTATACCATATTTTAACTCTCCAGTTTTGTGGTGATATTTTCAGATTGTGATAATGGTATGTTTTGGAATCGCTTATTTTTGTAAAATATTTAATGATAATATTTTTCTTGATATCAGAAAGTAAACAAAAATATTTAACCATTTGGCAACTAAATTCCTTCTTCTTCACCACCTGTGTTCAAACTGAACCATGACATATATGATTCAGTAGTGAACTTTTGTTTTATGCTTAAACCACCTTTGACACAGGAGCTTATGAGATGGAAAGAGTCTAAAACAATTAGGAATAGCATTCCTAATAAATGCTCAGTTTGTATTCTAACCCTTGTTATATGAAGAGTTGAAAGTTTGCTCAGTACCCTGTGAGAGATAGGGATAAGTGAAACTATAACTGTTGTCTCAAATCTAGACTTTTTTTAATGGCATCATTCAGCAACCTTTGTGTAAACCAACTCTTTTCTTAATTCTTTATCAAAACAAATTCACTACCAATTCTTAAATTAGAAAAACTTGAGACATTGGCTAACAGCTAATTTTAATTCTTTGTTAATTTTCAGTACCACTGCTATAAGTATAACATATGCATGCTTTCTTCCCTTAGCTTGGTTGGTCTATTGGCCCTGAGAACCTGATTAAGCATTTGCAAGTTGTCCACCAAAATACACTGTATACTTGCTCAACTCCATTACAGGTAGGTATAGATGGGGCAGAGGAGGTTATTTTCTGGTGTAGCAAAACTGTAGGCCTCACTGTAATAAAACAATAGTCACAACAATGAATTTTTAGTTGTCAAAATATATATTCTGGGGTGCAAGAAGAGGAGACAAATTTGATCATCTCACCACATATTTAAAAAAAAAAAAAATCACAATCTTGCAGATTCTTTCTTCTTTCACCTACAAACTGCTGCTTCTTGCATAAAACATGACAATCTTAGTAGTTTCCTAGCAAATACAAATAAAAGTTGTTGCAATAAGGTCTTGTTTTACTAAGCGTTATCTCTGTCTACTAGTTTCTAGTATTCTGTCAGTAATTTAAACTTAGCTTCAATTCAGATTGTAAACCTTTGTGTCAAGGACTGTGACTTCTGTATGTGACTAGTGCCTAGCAAATAATTGGGTGCTTTGGGTGTTGCCACAGCACAAAGTAACAAACAAATTACACACTTGGACATAGCTTGTGTAATTTGTGTATGCTGATTTGCTTAATAAGGGCCAGAATCGAAGAAAAATCCACATGATTTCAGTAGGAAGTATGTGTGTCTGTGAATTTACTGAGTGTCCATGAGTACTTTGAACATTGATTATGTTTCCAGGAGGCTTTGGCACAAGCATTTTGGATAGACTATAAACGCATGGATGACCCAGACTGCTATTTTTACTCACTGTCTCGAGAGCTGGAAAGCAAGCGTGATCGGATGGCTCAGCTACTTCAAGAAAGTGGACTAAAGCCTGTCATTCCAGATGGAGGATACTTTATGATTGTTGATGTTTCTACATTAAGTTAGTATAAAGTTGATTAAAAAGGGTGTTGAAAGCAAATATAGTTAATCTGAAAATGCAACTTTCATTTTAAACTATTTTCTCATTTCCTGTTTGTGTAACGTTGTCAGAAGTACTAACTGGCACTGAAATTTTCTCTTTGACCTTAGCCTGGGAGGTAGATTTTATAAGCTTCAGCAAAGCCTTTGTTTGTGATCCTAACTACTGTCCGTGTTTTACAAAGCTTTGGCAAGTTTTTAAGGAGGATAAAGGAGGTGGATAAAAATTTCTATTTTCAAAAGGTCTATGATGATGAAAAAGTTTGAGAGCCAAGCACCCGGTTTAATATCCTGAGTTCATACCATTTGTACTTTCCTCTTTCTGTTTTTTTTTCTTATTCTGAAGTCATACCCTGAAGGCTTTTTGAGGCATTCTGATTTCCAAACACTGTAAAACGGTACCCAAATTTACAAAGCCTTTTGGAAATTCGGGTTATGGTAACTTTGGAGGAAGAATTCCCACAGGGGAACATTTTGTAGTTCCACATTTTTTACTACCTGGTCCTAATGGCACTTGTCATTCACACAGAAATGTTTAAACACAGCTGGACCTATCAGTGCTACCATGTCTCAGAAAGTTTTAGATACCCCAGTTTCACAGATCAGAAAACTGCAGTTGCAGTGTTTATTGCTGTGCATGCAATAAATATACTCTTCAGTACCCTTCATTGCCCTGATCTCTCAATAACCCAGACTTGAGGACTTCTTGGAGTACTGCATGGCTTTCTTCCAAGCTACATGTCTGAATTTGCTTTGAATGGAGAGCAAGTGCTCAGGTCAGAATGGAAAGGTTCAATCTGTTGGCCTATTTTCATTGTTACAGTATAATTTTTAAATTACATTTTAAAATAAAAGCATACATCTTTATTATGAAGTATTAACTATAATGAAGTGCTGTTAATGAATGCCTTCCCAATGGAGTCTAGGAAATCTTATAACACGTTTGTTTTAAATTTAATTGTTTTAGATGTGGATCTCTCCGATGTAGATGAGAAACAACCTTATGATTATAAATTTGTCAAATGGATGATAACATCTAAGGTAAGGTGTCATATACTCTAGGTTTAGAAGGGCTTTTCTATTGAAAGCAAGAGCAGTGCAACCATATTTATTAAGTAATGTATTAGAAATATTCCATTCAAAATATTACTTGGTGTTTATAGTAACTACTGATAATGATGTGGCTAAAATATTGCTAAATATGATGAAAATGTACCCTGTAGGTTTGTGTTATGTGCCAGCACTTTTCTTTCAGTATACTGAAATGCTAGTTGTACAAAAGTACCTTTGAAAAGTACCTAAGTAATTTGAATTTAGTTAAGTCTAGCTAGCGCATACAAAACTGAACCTTGTCTTTCCCTCATATGTTGGGAGGGAGGGTTCTAGAAATGGAATAGTAAAATCATCATGCTTAAAACATATATTTTTTTACGTATATCAAATAAGCAAATAATATTTCTGTTTTATGTTTCAGAAGCTGTCAGCAATTCCTCTTTCAGCGTTCTGTGGTCCTGAGACAAAAAGGCAGTTTGAAAAATATATACGTTTTTGCTTCATTAAGGTAAATTTGTGTCCTGGGAAGACTTAAGACTCCTAAAAATCAATGTAGTACAGAAATCTGCAAAAGACTGATTGTTACATTTTGCTCAGAATCTCCTGAGTTGGATGGTTTTAGGAACAGAAAGTTAGCCTGGTGTAAAATTCAGCACAAAGTAGCTTCAACTGTCTTTTTGCTGAGGGACTTTAAGCCATAAATGTGGGTGGCATGGCTAAGGGCAACTGGCAGGAAACAACTGGGTGGGTAGGCCTTTTTTAGCTTACTCAATTGATTTTTAAAAACATACTTGACCAGTGGGGGCAGTGAAAATGAATGACACAGGTACCACTATCAATTAATGTGAATTCTGTAATCCAGAACAGAGAATAATTGTATAGCAGAGTGTATACCCCACGCCTATTCAGTTTCCAACAACAAAACCAGTGACCAGGTCACCTTCAAGTTTAGCTCACTTGCCTGAAAATACATAGGGTTTCACATGAGCTCCAATTACAGAAGAAAACAAAGGAAGTTACCTTACACGTTTTTGTGAATTGGCTGACTTTTGCCATTTTGTGAGCACCTCCTTTTCACATATTCTTCCTCCTGTTGAATCTGTTCTTGAAAAAACTGAAAGACTTTGGGGACAGATACATACACTTTTGATAAGCTCGCAGCCCTAAGATGTTTCCCAGTTGTTCTGTAACAGAGTCAGCATAATGGAACATGTGAAACTCCTTAACTGTTGTAGTATAAAGATCGGAGCCTTAGCTTGAACAGTAATGAAGGGGAGTTTCTGCTTGTGTTACTTAGTTCTTTTGATGAGGTATAAAGACTATGATATAAACTAAGCCAGTTAACAACGAGGATGAAACTTGCTGGTTGTAAATGTGGCTTGCCCAGGATAAACAGCACTAATCATGTCAAGTTAAAGACTATTTGTATGACTCACCAGGTTGTAGCCAAGCCATACAGCTGGCCAGTGGATAGATTACCCATATTTAGAGGGATTATGTTTAAGTAGTTCACAGCATAACTTGGTTGCATGGAGAATTAAAAATCCCAACTGTACACATAAAGATTAGGGAACTATGCTAGCATGTCTCCGAGTATAAAGCTGCCAAGTACATCACTTCATAAATGCCAGGCATTTATATAGGAAGTATTGCTTTCATTAGATTTTATAGTATGAATGCTGAGAAAATGTTATATTTTAAATATATCTAATAAATATTTGCAAGGAATCAGCATTGAATTCTTTGTGTAGTCTGGATCTGTAGCTATAACTGTTAACGAAAAGCTGACTGACAGGTATTTACAGGATGCAAGTGAAACTGCCAAATATTGATTTGGGATGATACAATCATGACTGCTACTCTCTTTTCAAGAACTCCATACTTGCAGTAATAGTGATATTCCTTGTTTTGCAGAAAGACAGCACGCTAGATGCAGCTGAAGTGATCTTGAAGAACTGGAATAAACAGACAGCCTGATTTTTCTTATTAACTCTTCCATCGAGTATAATTATCTAATAGTAGGGTTTTTTTAATTGCAAATTTAAGAACAAATTACTTAATACAGTACAGAGTTAATATGGCATTGTAAATAACTTTGTGCTGCCACCTGCTGAGGAGTCAAAACGATGATTTGCTAAAATATGTATAATGCAACTCAGAAGTTATTTTCAGTCTTTTCAAAATCATTTACATTTTTCCTAAAAAAAATAATCTATGGGATTCACTTATTTTACTGAAAGACAAAAATTTGTAGGACTCTGT
This sequence comes from Aquila chrysaetos chrysaetos, assembly GCF_900496995.4. Classification (NCBI taxonomy): domain Eukaryota; kingdom Metazoa; phylum Chordata; class Aves; order Accipitriformes; family Accipitridae; genus Aquila; species Aquila chrysaetos. Next base: position 25,253,986 of record NC_044015.1, read on the forward strand.
GTAAAATAAATACATGATATAGGAATTTTAAAACTTACAAGAAAGAAGTGGGAGATGTTTTTGGTATGAGGTAGAATAGGAACTAGGGGTGAGACTTAAACATTGTGGTTTGTGAAACCCAATAGCCTGCAGTGGAGGAAAATGAAGATATGCCTCATATTAGATAATTGTAGTGACTTTCTACATACATACCTACCTACCCTGTCCTTGCACAAATTGCATCAGTTTACATAAAGTGATTGAGTTAAATCAATACAGTGTTTTTACTATAGGCAAGACTGAAAAGTGCTAAGTTGCATAATTACTATTTTATTTTCCCACAATAGTCATGTGTGCTGTTCTGAAAGTATTCAGTCCTCAATAAAATTATAAAAGTGGCATCTAGAATAGGAATTCTATTTACTCATTTCTACCTATTTATTTATTACATGGATGAATCTGCAAAGCAAAATAGAAGACTTTGCTTTAGAGGCTCCATCACAATCGGATGTACAGTGACATAATTAATCCTGTCACCTTTTTTCTTTCCATGTTCACAACACCGGTGACTTCACACCAAACTTACTTCAAACTCTTTAGATCTAGGGGGACCGTGGAGATGGGCCTAATATTGTGCTATGGAGCTCAACTAACTTTGTTTCAAGCTCAGTTGATGGACTGTTTGAAAAGAGATCAATATGGAGAATTCCTTTCTAGTTGCCTCCTATTTCAGTTCTCTCTGTGATCTTTTCCTTTGTGGATGGTTTTCCCACTAGCAGAAGCAGTCCAGGTAGGTAACCTTTTAAGGCTGTGTGTTATGTTCTCCATGTTGATTCTATATTCTTCCCACAGGCCTTATGGTGGAAAGCCTGAACAAATTCAATAACTAGTTTTGCAAAAATTTTACTCATTCTGTGATCACACAGCTGGAATCTTAACTGAATTCCATCAGACTGTGACCATGGGCCTAAAAAAAGTATAGAAACTGGACTGTGAGAACAGCTGCTAGGCTTTTTCATTAGTACTTCTTGGTCTTGGGCTTTTGGGAGTCCAGTAACTGGGACTTCTGTAGTCTTTGTAGCTGTCTTGCACTGCCATTCCCTGAATCTCACCAGAAGATGGTTGGCTGGTATTTTTAAGGTGGTGTGTAGTCTTTGTGTAGAAAAATCAATTTAGTAATTAAAATGACTTAACTGAAATTTCAGCATGAATTTCATGTGGAATTTAGTACATTAAATTCCCAGAGGAACTATTTTTTTTAAGATACTAAATTTCTGTGAAATCTACACTATTTTACAGGGAGTTTAAAATCTGTTTATGTAAGTTGCACTGGAGAGCAGTGCTGTTGCAGGAACTAAGAGGGCACTGCAACAGTCTGTTGAGCTGCATGGTAATTTGGGAAAGAATGTAAAATCTATTTTAATTGAAAAGTTTTTTTATAAAATTAAGGGATTTTTCTAGCATAAATACATGGTAAAAACACAGGCTTCTATGAAATGTTTGCATGATTATGTGAATCAATATTTTCTAATTTCTTAAGCCTCTGAAATGATACAAAATAATAAAATACTTGAATTTTGGTTTCTTTTCCTTGAAACAGGTGCTTCTCAGTGCAATTAAACCTTACACAAGTAATATTATTTTCATCGTTATATAGAAAAAATTTTAAAGATAATTGCATCATGCTTCTCTTGAAGATAACAGCTGCAGAGCACAATTCTCTAAGTATTTTTTAAACGTCTATTTCTAAAATCTAAGATTTCCCTGAGACAGCTGGGTTGTTAGCATGTGAACACATACATAATTGGGTTATGTGGCCTCAAAATAGTAGTAAGATATTAAAGGTTCTTCCATTGACCTCTCTTTACAATGTTTTCATGCGCTGTTTAAAAAAAAAAAAAGCTCACTGCTTCGAATAGACTTGATGTAACGTGCTTATATTACTCTCATTGGCAAATGGGACACCCTGTGTAAAATCAGTCTAGAATATGCATGAAAGAAAAATTATATGCAGGGCTGAAGAGGAAATTAAGAAAACTATAGCAAAATAGTTTTTCCATTGTTATGTTTGACTGTTTCAAATATTTCATTAGTATGCTAATAACTCACCTGCTAAAGCACCTAATTTGAGTTGGGGCACACAGGTGGCCAATGTTTAAAGATAGCTCTGCATTGTGTATAGGTGCATACCCTTACTCATGTGTGCTGGTTTGGGCTGGGCTAGAGCTGATTTTCTTTATAGTGGCTAGTATGGGGCTGTGTTTTGGATTTGTGCTGGAAACAGTGTTGATAACCCAGGGATGTTTTTGTTATTCCTGAGCAGTGCTTACACAGAGTCAGGGCCTTTTCTGCTTCCCACACCGCCCTGCCAGTGAGTAGCCTGGTGGTGCACAAAATATTGGGAGGGGACACAGTTGAGACAGCTGATCCCAACTGACCAAAGGGATATTCCATACCATATGACATCATGCTCAGCAATAAAACTGGGGGGGAGGTTGACGGGGCAGGGCGCAGCTTGGGGACTAGCTAGGCATTGGTTAGTTGGTGGTGAGCAATTTTTTTCATTTGCAGCACTTGTCTTTCTTGGGTTTTATTTTCCTCTCTTTGATTTTTTCTCTCTTTTCCTTACATTTAAAAAATTATTATTATTTCTTTTTAATTATTAAACTGTTTTTATCTCAACCCACAAGTTACTTTCTCACTTTTACCCTTCCAATTCTTTCTCCATCCCACTGGGATGGGGGAGTGAGCAAGCAGCTTTGTGGTGCTTAGTTGCTGGCTGGGGTTAAACCATGACCCTGATGTTATAGGAGCCATTGTATTAGACTTGAGTAGTTTAAATTTCTTTTCTCCTATTTTGTCCAGGTGCTGTAGTGTGGTAATCTTTTTGTTTCATCAAATGTCTGAACACATAAGATGCAGCACAGAGATGAATTAACATACTAAGCATAATTCAGCTGCTCTGGCTATTTATTGTTTCCTTCATTTGCTCCTTTGAGGCATTTGACTGACATCTGCTGTTTTAACAAAATGACCGTTGGCTAAATCAACAAACCATTACAAAGGACCTTTAGACATACAAGTAAGAACCAGTGACTCGTTTTCACTAATGTACTGTTCATTGTGTTTGCAAAGGCATCTGAATATCCCTTTGCGTTATTGTTGAAATGATGCTGGTAATATTAGCAATGTAAGAATTGCAGTTTAATTACACATTTTTATTACTGACAGTAGCTAGCATGACATATTCTGGGTGAAATTTTAAGAAAGTCCAGAATGACCAATTAAGTAAGTTTTAAAATAGGATTATTGTTGTAACTACAGTGATGGGAAAGAACAGATACAGTTAGGCACAGCAAGGTGAACTTTCTGTAAGTTACTAAAATGATCTGTTGTTGACAGAGGCTGTTAATAGTGTTATTCCCATCTGCCACATCAACCACTTTTTTTTCTGCTGCTTGTGGACAAAGCACTTGAAAAATTGCTGCAGACGGGGAATAGAGAAATGCCGAGATATGATCTACTACATTTTTTGCAACATTTCTGAAAATTACTGTCCTTCTGTGGTGGAAATTAAACTCTTTCAATTCTAGTTCATGAGAATAGGGTCAGGAGGGACCCACTGTTGACAGCGACGATCAGCAGAACATCTTTTTCATAGAATGGATTATATGAGAAGCCAAGACAAACCTGGAAAGCTTGATGGGACTGACAGTGCTGATGGGGCACATCTGTTGCAGACACTGCTACATACACATTTCAGAGGTTATGGGGAAACTTAATATAGCATGCTGTATTCACATTGACAGTTACAGTGATTTTTTTTTTTTTTTTTCATTACTGTTTCATCTTTTGAGTTTATTGAGCATTTGTGAAAAAGGTCATTGCAAACGGAAAAAGAGAAGCTTTAAATTTATATCTTAGCATCTGTATCTTCTAATAGTTCAGCTTCCTTTTATTCCAAAAGGCATATATATTTTTTTAAATCTAAGGAATGTGTTGGCAAGTTCAAACTAGCTTGTTTTCAACCAGCACACAGCATTTCAGTCAGCAGAAAAGTGTTTAGAACTTGTGTCATAATGAATTTGACGCAATATTAGCAAGGATTAAGAGAACTTTTCAACCCCACTGAATTTCCTTCTTTGAGCTAGCAAATTGAAAAATACTCTTGTTATATAGTGGAGATGTGGTCTTAAGTGGTGTCAGCAGTCCTTGGTATCTGATTAATAGATAGCAAATTTACAACTGTTCAGACACTTCAATACTGATTGTTTTAAAGCATTGACATAATGGCACTTTCCAAAATCTGTAGACCCTCCTGTCCTATTAATCGCTCTATCTATCAGTGAGGAGAGGCTCATATCAAAGGAAGAGGTTTTTTTCCACTGTTTTACAGCTTGTGCTTGAAAACCTGTTGTTGCTGCTCAATAGACAGACTAATTTTGCATGTGGATAATCTCTTGGGTAGTTAAGAGTCTGGACTGGAGTCCAGTGCTGGAGGGCTTTAGTTTTGCAGCAGTTTTTGTGGGTCTCTCCTTCTCCTTGGCCTGACATTTGCTGCCAAGGTGGGTGTGAGGGGGACAGATGGAAGGGGAGCTGATGGCATCATGCAGGAGCGTGTAGCATAACATGGGAAACACACACAAACCAGGAGGCATGTGTGTGTCTGCTTGAGTCCAGCTGAGTGTCTGTGCGTGGCCCGTTTGCCAAGGGCTTCCATGAGTCACAGCCGGGCTGCCTGATACGTGCGGGTCCTGCAGAAGGGCCAAGTTTTTCTCATGGTCAGATCAGCTGAGTGGCAAACTGGAGCAGCTGTACTAGATGTAGTGAGGGGGAACCTAAACGTTTCTTGTCTTTTCTTCCCCTTTCTGGGAGTTGGTGTCTGCTTGGCCTCAGTTCCAGAGCTAAGAACATGTTGTGCCCCAGACACTTCTGTGTAAACTCCGGCAGTTTTACTTAAACTCGTTTTCTGCGGTATTTCACGGAAGTGTTGGAGTTTGCACAGAAACTGCTGAACCTGAGGGCAGCCCTGCTTCGGCGCAGCGGCGGCAGCATGGCGGCGAGCAGAGGCTGCCGGCGGAGCTTCGGCAGGAAGGCCTGTCGGGAGCACGCGGCCCTGCTCCTCACGCTCCTGCCTGGGCGTCGGGCCGCGGCTTGCCGAGGGGGGAAGGTTCCAGCTCGGCCTCCGGCAGTGCAGGGCTTTCTAAGCGACAGGGGCTGTCTGAGCCCCCGGCCCCAAGGTACCCTGCGTCCTTGGATTTATTGGAACAAGATTCTGGTCCCTAAGCCGCCCGGGGCCCAGGCCACAGGCTGGCTCCCTGCTCGCACGCTGCCCTCGCCCTTGCCTTGGGCGGCCGATCCCTGCCCGCGAGGAGGCCGCAGCCCGGGCCTTCAGCGGTACGCGGGGTCAGCTCCGGCCGCGGCGGGGCGCGATAAACAAACCGCCCAGCTTGACGCGCAGGCCCTAAAGGAAGGGTAGGGCCTAGCTCGCAGGCGCCCGCCGCTTGGCGCCCGATTGTCCCTTCGCGCGACCCGTAGCGAGCGCTCGGTGGGCCCCGCCCACCGCTGTCGGTATATAAGGGGGATCGTCGCACAGTCCCCAGACTTCCCACGGGCGCTGCGGCAGGAGGGAGGCAAGATGGCGTCCACGAGCCGGTACGGGAGGCTGGCCCAGGCGCTCGGAGGGGCCCGTGCGGAGGAAGGGCCGCGAGGAAGGAGGCGGGGGGGGGCTCCTCCACGTCTCCCTGTCCGCAGCGCAGGAGGGAAAATGGCCGCGTTGACCCTGCTGCCACCCGGGGAGGAACGGGTGGCCGTCGCCGCCCTTACCCGGCCCCGGTGTTCCTCGGCTCGGCGGGGCTCTCGCTGTTCGTGGCGCAGCCGGCCCGTCTCCGGTTTCTTGTCTCGCAGGGCCGTCCTCCGTGCGGCTCCCGGGGTGGCAGGAGGCCAGAGCGGGCCGCGGGGGGCCGGGCCTCCTAGGGCTTCTCTGTGTGGGCCGGGCCGGGCGGCCCTCGGGCGAGCGGCCTCGGAGGGGCCGCCCGCGGCCGGGGGGGGGGCGAGAGATCTCGCCTCAGCTCGCCGCCTTGCTTCTTCGTGTCGTTATTAGTCGGTAGCGCTCCGAGAGGAAGTGAGCGTCTAGGGGGTTGCGTGGGGATCTGTGAGTTGATTCCGGGGCCCCTCGTTCGTGGGAGCCCGGTGTTATCGGCGCTTGTGATCGAGCCCTCTTTCCTGTAGCTCGGCAGTGCCTTATCTTCGTGCCGCTGAGCGCGGCTCTAGCGGAGGGAGGGTTGCTCTCGGTCCGGGGTGTTGCGTGCCGTGAGGCCCTCGGGCGGACGTGGAGCGCCTTCCTGCGGGCCCCGCGGGTGGGCACCGCCTGGGCGCGGAGCCCCCGGTGCCGCCCGGCCGCCCCTCACGCTCACCGCCGCCTCTGAGCCGAGGTGGCGGCTCCCTGGCTTGGCTCCAGGTTATCGGGTCCTGAAAGCAGCTTTTAGGCTCCCACCCTAAATCCGTACGGGCACTAGTCGGTGGCCAGACGGGTCTCGGGCTCCGAATTAGTGTTTTGGTTTGTGATTTTTTTTTTTTTTTTTTTTTTTTTTTTTTTCTTTCCCGGAGAAGTATCGAGGTTTTCTTTCAAGTCAGGAATGAAGGCAGGCCCGTGGAGCGGACTGTGGAGCGACTCTATTACTCCTGCTAAACCTGTCCTAGGATGTAGGGAGTGCTTCCTACTAGTCTTACTGAAACTTGGGAGCTCTTTGCTGAGATGGACCTTCACACACGTGCTGTGCGTTTTCCTGCAGTATAGTTGGCTTATTATATTGAACCTGTATGTTACAAAGAAGTAGTACAGCATATAGGTCTAGATAAATGAGGTAATCTGGGATAGGAAGACTAATTTTTACAATGTTTTGTGAAGGTAAAGCCTGAAACAAAACACTGTTGTTGTTCTTTCAGGCTTCTGGATTTTATATCTTTTTTCTTTTGCTTAGTGTGTCGCTTGCCTTTTGCATAATGCCAAATGTCAGATGATTGCACATGCTTTGTCAACGGTTTTGTCTTGTCATATGAAACTACTGGCTAAGAATAGCAAGAAGGAAAGTTTAAAGAGCTTTTATGTAGTGTTTTGAGCATAATTTACATCTGAAAATCTTGTGTGTACATGTTCTTTCTGGAGGCTTTAATATTAATAGTGATGTTGATTTTTTGATTTTCACTTCAAATCTTAAATACTTTTCTGAACAGTCACTGGATAAAATGTTTGGGGTTTTTTGTACTTTTGACTCATCAGAAGTATCTAAAAAATAAAAAAATAAGATGGAGTGCAGATTAGACTGAAATAATGGACTACTGGGTAAGGGGGGAACTCAGATTAATTTAACTTCGAATAGGATATTTTCTACAATTGAAAGGATTAGAAGTTATTTTTTGGCACAGATTGGGGTTGGTGGGTACTCTTGACAAGTTTTTTGTGATCAACTTCTATACCTTCTACTTTTTAGCTCAAGCAAAATGGCTTTGTTGAATATATAGACCCCAGTTGTAAATATTTATTATTCCAATTTTGAAATGGTCAGTTTTAACAGAATTACTGAACAGTCACTAGTAGCTTTAATGAGGTATTTACTTTTAAAATGTTTGGTTAGAACCAATTGGTTATTACTTTAGTCAGTGACTAAAGCTGTTGTGTTAAATAGTGCTAATGCTTTTCAGGAAGTTGTTTCTGTCTGCTGTAACTCTTGAAGATGCATGGGTGTGAAAGAGACAGATCCCTGTTATTGGAAGCAGTTGTCACATAACCCCCTTCATGAGCTGATAGTTTTTTGTTAAGATCTCACAATTAACAAGTTACTTAATTTAAAATAGGACTTTTTCTTCAGATACTTGGAAATAATAAACCACTGGTAGAACCAGTTATTTTCTAAAAATACATGTTGTGTGTGCACTACTTCCTGAATTAAGGACCTGGTAAGTAATACTGATCTGATTAGCATGAGTGAGAACGCTCATTTGGAATGAGGCAATCACCACTAACTTCTTGGGAAGCTTCATTTAGTGATAGACTGCGAGTTAGGCTACACTTAATTAAGTCTGTTATTTAGACTTTTGATGTTTTAATTTGAAGTGGTTTTGGTACAAGATATATCACAAAAAATTTGGAATTTAAGATGACCTGAAGTCTTGATTGTCAAATGTAGTGTTAGAGCATTTAAACAAAAGGTGAAGTTCAGGTGTTTAGGTTAATATTCTACAATTCAAATCACTGTAAATTCTGTATTATTAAAGTGTTCTTTTCAGCAAGGAACTCTTACACTTTTGGATATGCAGCTTGCCTGATTAAAAGTGATTAATACTTCTAATTTTTTTTTTTCTTAGTTTGGATGTACTTCCAAGAGTGACTTGCCCAAATCATCCAGATTCCATTTTAGTAGAGGATTACAGAGCTGGTGATATGATTTGTTCCGAGTGTGGGCTAGTAGTAGGTAAGTAGCTATTCATATTTTTATGACTATCATATAACTTAAATCGTGCATGTAGATTTGTTTTCCCGCAAAACTGGTATATGATAATTCGAGTGTTAAAAGGCTTTTTCTTGATGCCTAAATGTTTTCTTTTATGATATTCTCTTGGCTAAAAGCTTACTGTTTTGAATAGTCTGTCTTCTGGTAACTTCTTGCATTATGAAAAGAATCAAACTCTTCAAAGATTGAAAATTTAAAATATGTTGTAATATTGAATTAGAATATTGTGCTGGCTTGTCCAGTACTCTGTCTTTAATCATGACTCTTGTTTCAGTCAGGAAAGTATAAGAAATGTAGTAAAATCTCTTTGTCAGATAACTTGCTTACAAAAAAAAAAAAAAACTTCTCAGTTTTACATTAGTTAGAGGTTATCTTCTGCCCTGAAGGATTTCTCTTTATAGAGAAGGATTTCTCTTGCCAGCACCTGTTTTTGTTAATTACTTCTCCTAAGGCTTTTAATACTATCCAAAGTAAATATGCAGTTTTTCCTCTGGAATTTTGCTGAGCTCTTTCACTTGGTTCATGTGACGGCAATCTCCACAGGCTAAATTGTATTTCTAAGTATATTGGAATATTTAAAATGAAAGGCCTTTTAGGCATTGTCTTTGGAATGAGAAAGAGGGAGAGAGAATGATGTTGTCATAGAATGTGCTGCATATTCATTTTTATGTATCTTTTCTAGGATGAGCATCTTATGTGCATCTTACTGTCTTTATTCCTTTTGCATGGGAAATTTTTCATGCTCGTATTATGATCATTCTTTAAACCTCATTTATTTCTATTAAATTTTTTTAGACATGCCATGACCAAAAGAAAATCCTCTGTTTTGAGGGTGTATGTGGAGGTGATTCGTTCAGTGCTGCTAAATATTTCAGATATTTCTCTCCTAGACTGTGGTGATTTTGTTTTGGCTCGTCTTGCACAGAAATAAAAATTTTTATACAGCTGTTAGCATAAAACTGAAGATTTAATAAGTTGCAGCGAAAGTAGTACTCATTTAGCCAGGTGACTAAAATGTGTGTCTTCTGTTTATGCAAAAAGCAAACTTCTGCATAACTTAAAGTAAATGTTAAAATATTTAAATATGAGTACCAGTTTCCTTTAAAATTATGAAACCATTTAAAAGGCTAGGGGGAGGATCATTACTTTCTTTGTTAAAAGAAGGGCTGGTTTAAATTGTGTAGATTCTGATAAAGATAAGTGAATCATAAATTTGCTGGTTTAAAAATTCAAATGTCCACAGCAATATTTCCTATTGAAATATGGTAATAGGCTTCTAAGTTATTGCTTAAAAATAGTTTGGTCCATGTTCGGCTATTTGTGTGGCTGCTGTAGAAGTTGAACCAAAGTTTAGAAAAGCCCATCTTGAGCAGTTCATAACTTTTGAGATAATTCTGGCTTTATATGAGGAAAATGTTTTGCTTGATATGTTTCATTTTTAGGAACTTGAGAGTTTATCAGAAATCTCACTTCAGGTACCTTCTGTTAGCTAGTCACAAGGAATTCTTGCTTTGGAGATTTACTCTCTGGTCTCTTCTGAATCAATAGCATTGGAGATTTTTTTTAGTTCAAGTTGTCAGCATTTTTGATGAGCAGAATCATAAGAATATTAATACAAACTTTTGCAGAGTTGAATTTTTAAAATGTGTTTAAAATGGTCTTAGTCCTCTTTGCAGCCAACACAACTGGTAGGGTAAAAACTGTTTTTTCTTTAAGCATGCAATGTTTTTTAAGTAGGCCTTTCTATGGATTTATCACTAGAAGGCTTTAACGCTTACTTTTGTTGTGCTAGTTGTTCTCATTCTGTCTTGCCTGCCTTCAGCAATTTAGTTCACCTGCATACGTCCAATTCGCTAGCTAGGGTATCTAGCAGCTAGCTTGGAAAACCAGTTAAATCAGATGAAGATAAATAATTGAAGAGTGCATGACCAAATAGGAGTGTGAACATTCAACATTTTGTCTTCTGGTCTGGTAAGAAATTCAGAGGAGGAGAAAGCCAGATCCAATTCTTGATGCCTGTTTTCTGGAGATGTGTGTGAAGTAGGTGTGTTTTAAAGGAGTGAAGACAAAATTTTGTTTCCAAATGAGAAAACTTTTTTATGTATTTGTTGCAGATTCCGTGATACATGTTCCCTTTAAAAGGGAGTGATTTCATTTCCTGTTCTTACATAGAAAAGTCATGGATTTGTGTTTCAACATAAGTCATGACGTGTAGCTGATGTGAACAGGGCCCACTGAGAATATGTTTAGAGGTGGGCTGAAAGTTAGTGAGATCTTTATCACTGAAGGGGATCAGTTAGAACAGTTAAAAAACCCCAAAGACTCAATATACTCTGTAGCCAAAGAAATAGTACAGGTTTGTTTAAAAATATTGTGATTTTGGTGTCTGCAGAGCACTGCCTGTTGTATGTGCTGAATTTGTGCATTTATTTTACTGTTGTAAAGTACACAGTGATGTGACTTCACTTTTTTTTATATGGGTTTTTTTTTTAGTACAATTTGGCTGAAATCAGAGCAAAGAGTCTTTGACTAAACTAAGTGTATTTCCACTTGATGTTTTTCTTGCTTGCTATGGCAAAGGACTAAAGTTTCATGTTTGTGGAAAAAGTGTGAGTTTATTAAATGTAAAACTGTGTCATAGGATAAAATAGCTGGTGCATAGATAATTTTCAGGTTTTGTAATCAATCTTCTGGGAATATGAGAAGAAAGTCGTATTATTAGTATGCTGGTTTTGGCTGGGGTAGAGTTAATTTTCTTCATAGTAGCTGGTATGGGGCTGTGTTTTGGATTTGTGCTGAAAACAGTGTTGATAACTCAGGGATGTTTTTGTTATCGCTGGGCAGTGCTTACACAGAGTCAAGGCTTTTTCTGCTTCTAATCCCACCCATGAGCAGGTTGGGCGTGCACAAGAAGTTGTGGGGGGACACAGCTGGGACAGCCGACCCCAACTGACCAAAGGGATATTCCATGCCGTATGATGACATGCTCACCATATACAGCTGGGGGAAGGAGGAGGAAGGGGGTGTGTGTGTTTGTCTTCCCAAGTAACTGTTAGGCCCTGCATTGCTGGAGATGGCTGGACACCTGCCTGCCGATGGGAAGTGGTGAATGAATTCCTTGTTTTGCTTTGCTTGCATGCGTGGCTTTTGCTTTCCTTATTAAACTGTCTTTACCTCAGCCCATGAGTTTTCTCACTTTTACCCTTCCGATTCTCTCCCCCATCCCACCAGGGGGGAGTGGGCGAGTGGCTGTGTGGGGCTTAGTTGCCGGCTGGGGTTAAACTGTGACAATTGATATTATGGGTGAGGTTGCATTTATCAGGTCTGTAGCCGAAATGGTGAAACAATTGAAAAGTTGGGGGGAGTAGGAGGCTAGGAGAAGGAGCTGATCTCTTCAACAGTTGAATTCCATGTCTTGGCAGAGTTGTATATTGGAACTACTGCTTTTTAAAGGGATTTTAGAGAAAGATTTTTAATCAAAGTTGTTTTGTACTCATAGGTCGTGTTCTTTGTGTCTCAGTAAGATTGAAATTTTAAGTTAAAACCAGTATGCTGCTTTTTCTTTGCACAGCATTTTTCACTTGTTCTAAATAAACTGTGCTGTTTTGCTGTGCAGTATTAAAACAATTAAATCTTGTAGTGTCAGTATAACTGAAGCTGGTGTCTGTTTTATTATAGCTTCAAAATACTGCTTCAGTCTACTAAAAACTCTCATTGTCTTTTCACCGTTACCTTTCCTGGGTTAACTTGTGTTCCATCTTTTCATGGTAACTGTTTCCAACTTGTTAACTTTTCCTCCTGCTCCTTTTGCATGAAAGGCAGTTGAAGGCCTAAATTGCAATTATCCATCGAATTTTGATCTTAATGTGGATTGACGTGCATCTGAAACTTTACAAGTCGATGTCCAAGTTTATCTGCTGTCATAAATCTTGTGTTTATCGTACATACTTTTCTAGGATATATGATACGGTAAGTGTTCATGTGCTGGCTTGAGAATTCACGAACAGAGTTCCTAGGGTTTGGAGAAGTAGTTAGTTCTGTGTTCATTTAAAATGTTGACCATATCTCATTCTTCAGACAGACTTGGTGCGGGGGGAAGCATTTTGTTCAAGAACACAAGGCTAGTAAATCCTCCTTCTTGACAGGTAAATATTTGCTTGCTACCTTTCAGGTGGTAAAAAAGGCTGGAAGTCAGCTGATATGAAGGGGCTGAAGAAAGCAGAATTGAAGTGGAATACAAAGCACTGAATTTTCTTGATGTAGCAAAGTGGTGAGCTGAATTTCAGAGGGGAATAAGAATGAATCTAGTGGCATGTACAGCTGTGTAGCATCTCAGCTAGGTAGGAATACCTTTCTGATCTAAGATTTCCCTTAAACTTCTGTACAGTTTCATTAAATGTCTTAAGCGTGCAGGAGTTGGAGCAGTGAGGAGTTTATTTTCAGCATTTAGTAAGTGATTTTCTCGTAACTGGTTAGCTCTGCTTCAGTAGGCAGGTATGGCTTAGAGAAGAACAGTGTTCTTGTATGAAGTCTTTTTTGGATAGTCGTCTTAAATGAAAAAGCAGAAGTCTGTCCTCAGCTGATGAGAATCGTTGGACATGTATCAACTTGTTAAAGCTTTGAATCAGATTGTGACCTATATTCAGATGTTTGTTCTATGTTCTGTGTGTAGCTCAGTGTTCAGTTAAAGAATTTTGGGGAAGAATGTTCAATAGCTTGTGGTAAGCAGTAAGGCTGTTATAAAATTCTGTCAGAATATTTGGTTGGCTAGTGCTTCTGAAAAGTTTGAGATCTAAATTGCACATCTTAAATTCAGGTATAGTCTATGAAGAATAGATAAGATTTAATTAATACTGCAGATATTTTTGTTCTCTACAATATAACAAATGAGTAGGAAGGCGTTTCATGATTGCCTCTCTGCTGGCCAGTCCATTACTCAGGATGTCTGTCATTAGGGATAAGATTGATTGTGTCTATACACAGATGCTTGTTTTCTGAAAACCAAAGAAACCTTTTTTTTAATTTTTTTTATTTTCCCCAGCTGTTGGTAGTATCCTGTAAGTGGAGAAGGTGCTTAAGTATTTCTGACTTGGATCCAGTAGAGGGCAGTTATGCAGTTACATCTATTCTAGTATCTTTATCGCTCCAAATGGTGAAAAATCTTTTCATAGTTGGGTGTATGTTCATAGTTACTTCTTTCTGTGAGTATTATCAACATTTAAAACTAAAATGTAAAATCTAAATTTAAAATGTTACTTAAATAAATAGGCAAAAACCTTTAGATATGGATGTGTATTAGTGCCTTATATGTGGTTACAGCTTCTGCACTTGGTGTCCAGAGCACTGAAAAGTGTCTGACAAAAGTTAGTCCGTGCAAATAAAACTCTTTGCATCCACAGGAGAGCTAATTATAAAGGATGCTGATACTTAAAGAAATTCTGAATAGTTGACTTTTGCATGAGCATTCAGGGATGCTTGATTTACACAGGGAATTTGTAATATGAAGAAAAGTAATTTGCTAGCCTTTTTCAGTCAGCATTTCAAATAGTCTGTGTTTTAAGTCTAACCCATTTCAGCTTTAAGGACAAGGGTGATGGTTCTAGCTGTTTCAGCAGTAATGCTTGTAACAGTGGAAACTTGGACTGTAGATGCCAAAAGTTGGCATCTTTAGTTAGGCTTTGTAATAAGCACCGCTGTTAGCATGAAATTTCATGGAGGGTGGACAAGATTTTTCTAGTTAGTGGGTTCTAGGCTGGGAACCGAAGGTGTTTGAGAGCCACTATGAAGAATGCTTCCATTAGTTGAAGTACTAGATTAACTAGTGGAATAACAGTAACATTTTGAATTAACCTATTCAGGGAATTTTTTTTTTACTTGCTTCCTTACCAGATTGGCAAAGTGATTTAGGGCAAATAAGGGCTAGAAATGATCTGAACTCCTCTGATGGAAGAAGAGTCCAAAGCCTCTTATTTTTGTGATGTAGTGTAGATCAGGCACAACATTTTTCATTGAGATTCTGTAGTTTGGAGCATCCTTTGTGAGTACTCAAGCTGTTTGTCTTTTAAAGGCCACAAGTCCTGGAGAGGTGTAACTTCAACTGACCAGGCTCGTCCACCAGATTGTTTAACATTTCTACTCTCATTTGCTTCCTCCAAAATTCTTACAAGTTGATGGTTTAGGAAGCCCGGAAGTCCTTTTAAATTTGTCATAATTTTGAAATGCAGGAGCTGCTAAGCCTTTGTTATTTTAACAGTCATTCGCCTACAGTGCTATACTGTCTGTTTCAATTCATAGTTGCCTGTCGGTACTGGTATGATCTTGCTGATGTCTGGAAACTACTGGAAGTCTTCTGGGAATTTTTGTTTTGTTTTTGTTTAACATCTGAAAGTCTGCTCAGATTCTGTTTGTAATTTCAGCTGAGTGTTGTGAATAGGCTGGTGTTGCTGTTGGTGGTGATGCGTTTGTGGTGTTGACAATATATTGAAAATGATAACTTTTTGTAAAAAGATTATTACTATTTTACAAAAGGCTGGAAATTTTGTAGAAAAAGCTATGACTGTAAAATTGTGGGTTTTTTTCCCCCCAAGAGTTTATTCTTTGGTAACATTTAATACATCTGGTCTTAAATAGAAGTTCTAAAGCTGAAAACAGGAAAAAAGAATTGAGTTCATATTTTGGAAGCTATAAAGTTGAGTCCTACTGTATGGGGGCAGTGCGTAAGCTAATAAATAGAATGTGGAGGAGTAGGTATCTGGAGTACTGTGTCTAACTCTGTGCTGCTCAGTACCAGAAAGATAGAGACTTGCTGGAGCAAGTCCAGCAGAAGATTGTGAAAGTGATTTAGGGACTGGGGCATTTTCCATACGAGGAGAGGCTGAAAGCTGAGACGGTTAGCCTGGAAAAGGGAAGGCTCAGTTCAGCCTGGCTTTGTGCAGTTACACATCTTCACGATTCTCCTCAGTTTGTAGTCTGCTACCTAGGTTTTTCATTGTAGTTTTTCTCAGCACCTCGTTACTCTGGTTAATAAGGAGTTGATTGAAATTAATTGTAATTTTTTATATATATATATATTTTAATTTGGCATTGTAAAATGCTTTTAATTAGAAGTATAATATGTGTGCTCACTAGATGGCAGCAGATTCTTTAACTGTAAGAATGAAACATTCTGGAGAAACAATAGGTGTTTTGGTACTTTAAAGTGCAAACAAACTTTAATACGATATTTATGTTAAGATTAAAATATTAGTTGTGAATATGTAGAAGTTGATGCAATGTATAGCTAACATTAGAGCTCCTCTGGAAAAGACTTAGGAACAGACCTTCTCAGAACTGTTTCAGGACTGAATATTGAAAAATAACATTACTAGAGGCTTAAATTTCATCCTATTTCTTGTTTTGATTAAACATGTTCAATTTCCAGCTATATTGTCTTCATATAACAGATAATACGAAATGCAAAAAGAGAGTAAAGTACATGTGTATTATGAATTATTGCAAGTGGAGTGCAACATTAAAATAGCTAGTATTATTTCTCTATAAATATGTAATTGCAAATCCAGGGCTTGTTGAGTGAAAATATTTTCCTTTGAGAAATCAGTTTCTATTTTTAGGGGAGGAGTAAACATACATAATTTGTGATGTGTGGCTGTTTTAAGCTAACTTAAAAAACCTGTTCAAAATGATATTTTAATTTTTGATACTGACCTGAGTTTACTCTTACATTTCTGTAGCGCATGCTCTTTGCATTTGGCAGTTGTGAAGAAAAGTAACCTTGGTCTGAGGTTTTCCGTTCTGAATAACAGTTCTGCATTTTACTAAATGAGCTTTTCAGATGGTGGGTAACCTGAGTCAGTGAAGTTTGCAGTGTGTATTTCCACTAGAGCCTGTGTGTTTGTCTATTGGACTGTATTTTAAAGAGTAACTGAATACTGGAAGAATGGTTTACAAAATGAAATGGGGCAATGGACGAAAAATCCATGTTCAGAAAGATGCTTCAGGGTATCAGGCTGGAGATGGGTTCCACAAAGATTTGGTCATGTAAACTGCATTTTTTGTGTGTACTTCAGAGGAGGAAGCTGAGGAGATGAACTCATCTGTTTGATGAAAATTAAATAAAGGAGTGTCTAATGTAACTGTATCTAGTGAAGTTTATTTTTGTTCAAAAGGACTGCATCAAAAGGAAGTAGTGAAGGCAATATGCAGCCACTCCCATACTTATCGCAACTCGATACCCCTGCCAAAACCAATATAATAATGATGTGGGAAAGCAGAGGCTATCTTACAAGGTACTTATTGGGAGCTTTTTTTTTTTTACTCTGATGTTTGACTGTCAGACCTGTTTTCCAGGTGCTTCAGGAAAGCCCATCAGTAGTATATGACCCAGCAAATTCAGTTTAGCACTTGAAATGTTAACTTGGGACCAGTCTTCAAGGCTGATTCCTTACACTGCTTTTTGTAAGACTGACTTTAGTATTTTACGGTTTTGTTTTGATCACTTAGGGTGGGGCTTAATTGCATCTGTACTAACATCACAGTTCCAAAGTGTGTTTTATGTTTTGAAGAGTTAAAAATAATAAATGCCACTTTTTTTTTTTTAATTGAATGGGATAATTAGCTGCTTGTAGCTGAGTATATTTTCCATCTATGGAAACCTTTTGGCCTATTTGTTCCATTTTCGTTAATATTTCTAGCTTGTGTCATGCTTTTATAGAAGCCTTTTGAAAGGTGGAATGCACTTCCTAGGACCTCTGTATATTTTACGTAAGACGCTGAGAGTATACAGAAAAACTTCTTTTCTGCAATAGCAGATTTCTTGGCAAAATAAAGATATGTGCATACTGCATCTTAAGTACACAAATGCTTTATATTCAGTGATTTGTTCTACTTAATCTTTTCTCACTCTGAAATAGTAGGCTTAGTCCTCTGTTTGTAATATGTTTGCCAAAGCAGGCAGTGATATAACACTTTTTTGTTAGAGCAGGAATGGTTCATAACTCACAAGAGGCAGATCCCTGAGTGAGTCATTTAGGTCATTCCTACTTGTGTGGAAAAAATATTACATCATTGCTCTGTACTCAGTGTTCTATTTATACCATGCCAGAATTTTAAGTACATTTTGCTTTTTTTAGATGCTGTAAACAGTATTGGGGGGTTGTCTTAAAGTAAAGTTACTGCTAGGCCATAGAAGGAGCATTACTGAATCAAGTATTTACAGAGAGACCAGGAGCTAGAGGAGCATGCTGTCTGCTAATTTAAGCTTGCAAGGGGGGGAAGACCTTTGTAGCAGAACGAAGGGATCTATACCTTGTTTTACTCTGCTATACTCTTAACCTTCTAGTTTCTGATGATTTTTTTTTTCTCCCCTTCTTGGTTTTCATTAGAGCAGTAAATAAAGGTGGAGCATAGCTATGAGCATATCTGGCAAATATTGATGAGAACACCTCTAACCTAAATTTATTCTTTTGGGTTGTGGTGACTTCTTATGGTTCATTCACAGCTTTCATTTTCAAGCATATTCCTTGTATAATTTTATGTTGAGAATGAAGTTCCTCATTCAGAATAAATTCCGCCCCCCCAAGTAATTGTGCAGCTGCACCCCTTTGTCCATGCTCTTGTATTTTCTCCAGCTTCATATCTTGTATTACCGTTGTTTGCAGAGTGCTTTTACCTGTCTGCTTATGTTTTCACTAGGTTAAATCAGCTTCTGTGGTTTCATGCTAAGACTTCCATACCGGCAATTTTTCTTGCAGTCAATGCTACTTATTTTTTGCAGACATTTCTTTCACATCACACTTAAACACTGATAAAGGTAGTGAATTTTTCCTCAGGTTTAGCAGAGCAGGGTGACAATTATATTGCAGTTTGTTCTGATATCCTACACAGAGCTGTAATCTGCTTTACTGCAAAACACTAAGAAAAGTATTCTTTTTGTGCTTTATGGTACGTGTATTCTTAAAAATTCTGTAATATTGCCTTGGAGGCAACACCCTTGAGATGCAGCTTTTACCAGACCTGTGAATAGAATGAACTGCACTGCCAACAGTGGGGGTGTGGGGGTGGGTTTTTTTGTGTGGTGGTGTGGGTTTTTTTGTGGTGTGTGTGTGTGGGGTTTTTTTTTGTTTTTTTGTTTTTTTTTTTAAGATTGTATTGTTGTGATTACTGTGGGGGTTTTGCTTGCATTAAAATGTTGGTTACAGTTATTTCTCAATCTGAAAAGTTTCAGTAGGAAAGGTTTAGGGAATATATATATATATATATATATATGGTGTGTTGATACTGTCAAGCATCATAAATGGAGTTGGGCAGGGTCAGACCTGTCTTCAAGAACAAGAATTGAGCTGTAAAATGTTGTTATGGTGGGTTAGAAGGTGGCGTATTTCAGAGTGCCAAGGACCTAGAGCTCATGCGCAGAAGTGATTTACTACAGCTTAATGAGAGTATGCATGACAGATAATTCACATGTGCACTTTGAACACACGGCAAATGTGAGAGAACTTGTTAAGTTACAATAACTTATTTGTCTAAGCACTGAGAACCATAGGTCCATAGGTAACCATGACCTCCAGCTTGTAATCAAGGTCTTAATTACTTTTGTGTATTGAAGATCCCATGATATTCTTTAAGGTTAACTGTAACTCTTTGTGTTTGGGATGCATTTCCCTAGTTATTTATGTCTTGTGTGCAGCTCTTGTTGCATTTGCCCCCCCCCCCCCCCCCCCCCACTGCTTTCAACTTAACTTGTAAATCCCAGACATTTTGGTACATTGTCCTGCAAGTTACTGTTCTGTTTGGGAATGCCAAGAGACTGCCTTCTTATAATGGAGAACTCTGATGTGTAACTTAGTGTTTAATTAAATATTTCAAAATGTTACATTAATGCAGACTGTTGCTTTCTGTGAACTCAGGTGACCGGGTCATAGACGTAGGGTCAGAGTGGAGAACTTTCAGCAACGACAAAGCAACAAAAGATCCATCTCGAGTCGGGGATACCCAGAATCCTTTGTTGAGTGATGGCGACTTGAGTACAATGATTGGCAAGGTAACACTTAAAATACTAAATTTTACTAAGTTTGAGTGTTTTTGTCAACTACATGTTTGTATGTCTATAGGGAAGTTATTCAGAGAATGTATTTACAAAGAGATTTTGTCTAAACTGAACTCTTACGTTGCAATGGTGCGTAAAATGTGGCTCTTCCCTGGTGGTAGCAGGAAAGGGCTGACCTCTTCAACAAAAGAGAAGTTTGCAGTGCTGTGGGGTTACTTGCCACTCTTTGGTATGCTGCTATAAATAGAAAAGCTGATGTTGCAGTCTTTTAAGAAACACTTTGACTTAGCCGTGTATATTTGAGATGATTCTGAAATAACAGATGCTTAGTTTTGAGGCCTCAATAGCTAGTATTGCCCAACTTGAACTATCATTTTTTGTAATAAAATCTGTCAGATTCATATTGGAGACCCGAAGATCTACGTGGATGTTGTACGTGTTCCTCCAGTCAATGTTAAAGCACTAAATGTAGGACTCTTTCATGGTGTGAGTGCTCCAGAAGAAAGTATTAAATATATATTTGAGTTGAAATTTAGTGGTACAGCCACTGTTTCTGTGCTGTTTCCCATAAGAGAGCAAGCAAGATTAATCACGCAAGTGTCCTCCCTTTAATGAAGTAGTGACCCAGGTAAGGTTTCATTGTGGTACTTTGTGTTATATTTTTTTACTGCAAAATCCAAATTGATTTTTGTGGATTTCTTGAATGTTTCCTGAAAGGTGGTCCAGTTGCTGATAAATAACTGTTAAAAATGTATTGCTGCTTTGTGCGTTGTGGTACATTCATACCAGGATTTCTCAGAAGTTTTTGTTCCAGTGATGTTGCTAGATGAAGAAGCAGACATACCTAAATATACATTGATACGTAAAAGGGAGTGTGCACCATACTTCTCAACCAAAAAGTCTTCAAAGAGATGAAGTTGACTCATGAATACTGGTATGGACAGCTAATCTTTCACCTTTGGTGAAAAAGAAACCTTCTGTTCAAAGGATTGTCCCAGGTAGATGCTTCTGTTTCGGACAACTCCAAGCATTGCTGCCCACCAGATTTTAGGATGCCTTATGGTGGCTTTTGGAATCTGTTCAGGCAAACTAATTTCCACACTGCTCCATTAAAAAAGTTGGCGTAGCTAAGTAGCTTGGTGAAGCAGTCCTGTAGAAGTCACTGGAGTTTTAATGTCACCTGTAAAGGTCCAGAAAGATCGTAGTTCTTGGGGCCTGGATTTCTGTTGCTGATTTGGTCAGCTGTGATAAAGATCAGATATATGCCTTTATAGACAGATGGAGAAATGGACTGTTTGCTCCAGGTTCACACTGTTGTCTCTTCTTGGAACTGTGTAAATACAGGGTTTGTTTCTGGGAGCTCAGTTTGATTCAGTAGGTAGGATGACCTTCTGAGCTCTTTTAGAACCTGTGTGTTGGAAAAGACAAAAGATACTTCAGCTAAAGGTAGAATTTGTATCCAGGTGAAGAGTGACTTGTGCTGTTAACCCTCTTCTCTCTGGAGGTTCAGATCCTCTTTTAGAATAAGAGGGATAGCAGCCTCAGTGAGAGAATTAAAGACATAAAGAAATGTCTGTGAAAGTTTTTCAGTGAAAACTAAAAATTTTCGGAGATGGACATTGATCTAATGAAACAGTTTTGCTGTTAACCAGAACAGCCCAGAATAGGCATGACCAAACTTGCTGTAGCCAAGAGTGCCATTAGTGAAGACAAGATGTGGGAATGTCAGTGTGGCATGATTAACCTATGAGAACTGTGAATAAAAATGTCCAAGTACTGGAACTGCCAGGATAATGTTGGAGAATGTAAAGGCGGCAGTCTGTCCTACTGTGGATATTTTATTTGCACAGGGAGGAATCACAGAAGGGACACATTATTTTCTACAGGAAATTGGGAATCTCTTTGACAAACCAGGATGTGTTCTGTACAAGAGTTCCTGTGTTTGTCTTGCTAGTGAGCAGGGGCTCTGGGATGTCAGCTCATTGATGAGAACTCTGTATCAGGAGCTGCATTTTTTTTTCTGCCCTTTGGAAGGATGAGAATGGCTTGTATCAGAAGATGCTGAAGAAATTTCCTATCAGTGTGGAAAGGGCATGAATTTTACAGCACAAATAGCTAAACCAAGGAAGCAGTACATTTCTCAAGCAGTCTTCTGAAGTCCTTGCCAGCAGTAGGCTGGGATTGACCTAGATATGCACAGTGGTTGAACAAGGGTGAAATTGGTGTAGTCATGAGAAAGATAAGTAGTATCCGACAGAGTATAGAACAGCCTTCATGAATTCTAGAGGATGAAGCAGGGTAAGATTGTATTTCCTCAGTTAACAACAGTTCTGAGAATGGCCTGGAGTGGACCCCAGATTTGTGTGCCAGAGATTGCTTTAGCCTTTTGCATGGGACAGGGAACAGACCGTATTCCTTTCTGCTTGAGGTAGAGCTACAGATAATAGAATGTTTAACACTGCCCCCCCCCCCCCCCCCCCCCCCCCAAAAAAAAAACCCCCAACCAACCAACCCCCAAAACACCACCACCACCAAAAACCCACCAACCCCAAAACATAACCTGTGTTGTGGAAAATCCAAAAGAGAAGGACACTGATAATTCTCATGGCACATCGTGTCAGAGATCTATTGTAGACTCCTGGGTGGTGGAAGTGGAGTCTGAATCACTTGCCAGTTACAACAGTAAAGTTCTGGTGACTGGCTGTTGCCTTGAAATAGTAAAGGAAGGGGTCAGTTCTGATTCAGAGAATGGTTTGTCACTCTTTCCTCTTTGAAACCAGGAGGTGCTGCTTTGGGACTCCTTTCTACTGGAGGTATGTGGTCTGTATCTGCTAGCAGCAAGAGAGGCTGCTTTGCCCATGCAAAGGGTTTAGTTCCTAATTGGTTTTAGTACTTAAGGGACCCATCTGTCTCAGGCAGCAACATCCTGTGTTGGAAGAAAGATTAATTTGTCTGTGGAGAGGAGGATGAATAGCATAGTTGGCTGTGGTGGAAGTGGTTTGCGTTCTTCAGGCAGATCTTCAGGATAATGGCACAGAACTGTATCTCAAAGTAGATACTGTGCGCTGCAGTTGATCTGATGGCAGTGCAGATCAGTTGGAGATGTGGTGACGTCTGGCATTAGTTGTGACTTGATTGCCAGAATATTATAGTTATTTCTAAAATCCTCATGTAAAATTAAAAAAAAATAAAATTAACTGAACAAGCAGGTCCTAGATTTGCCTTGATATAAAGAAAATGTTAAATTTTGCTACTTATCTTGTGGAAAAAGTTGTCTTTTGTTATCCTTTGTAGTTAATCTATTCCTTTTTGTAGTGGGTGCAACTACAAGAGAATTTAGGCTGGTCAAACAAGAAACTAATGCAATTTCTTGGTATAGAATTCCTATCCTTTGATCAGATGCCTCTGGAAGGAAGCTGGCTGTTGTCAGACTGCATGGCCTGGATCTAGAAGCGCTATATTGATAAGCAGTGGCAAGATAGCAAGGGCTGATGATTGAAAAAGAAGAAAAGATCCATCAGACTGTATAATGAGGTAGTCGTACTGGGCAAGAAGACTGCTGGATCTGGGGGCACGTCTTGGTACTGTGGATAACCAAGTCAATGATGTGGATGATGTTGGTGATATTTCTACTTTCTGCTATTAAAGGGGATATACTGGGGTGCAAAGCTGTTGGCTGCCAGCATTGTGAGCCTAACCTCCATTGAGCCCCTTCAGAGATTATCACTGTTTACTGGACTGTGTTTTCTCACTCTGGCTATCTTTGAGGCTGTTTCCAGGATTGTATCCATAAGGTTTCTGCTCTGTTTGAAAGCCAAACAGGTGGAATTCCTGACTTTGACAGGTACCTTTTTTGCTGAGATGGGAAAGATATGAGTAGATGTCTCATAAAGGCCACAACAGTAAAACACACAATCCTTAAAAATCCTTAAAGTCTGTTTAATTTCAGTTAAAACTGTATGGCTTCTGTCTTTTCCATGAAGGGAAAGAGACTCCTGACATGGTTGTCAAGGGCTGAAGCCAGCGAAGCATTGTCTCTCTACTGAAAGCTCCAGAAAGAAAGTAGATGGTGCATTTAAATAGCAAATGCAGGAAGAATTGCTGTGGTTTATTTAAGTGGTTGAGATGGAAGAGTATTTTCCAACCCTTTTATAGTTGTGAGCTGTATATTGGGTACGGCTCTTGGAGAGTGGTTATACTGACAGGGTAGAACCCTTTGGCTAACAGTACTTGCCTATAGCTGCATTGGTAGTTTCAATATACATAAGCAAATGTTCAAAGGAAAAGGTAACCATAAGCACCAGCAAGAAAGTAAAAAATGAGAGATTAAGGATGTCGTGGTTTAACCCCAGCCAGCAACTAAGCACCACGCAGCCGCTCACTCACCCCCCCCCCCCCCGCAGTGGGATGGGGGAGAAAATCGGGAAAAAGAAGCAAAACCCACGGGTTGAGATAAGAACAGTTTAATAGAACAGAAAAGAAGAAACTAATAATGATAATGATAACACTAATAAAATGACAACAGCAATAACGAAAGGATTGGAATGTACAAATGATGCGCAGTGCAATTGCTCACCACCCGCCGACCGGCACCCAGCTAGTCCCCGAGCGGCGATTCCCCGCCCCCACTTCCCAGTTCCCATACTAGATGGGACGTCCCATGGTATGGAATACCCTGTTGGCCACTTTGGGTCAGCTGCCCTGGCTGTGTCCTGTGCCAACTTCTTGTGCCCCTCCAGCTTTCTCGCTGGCTGGGCATGAGAAGCTGAAAAATCCTTGACATTAGTCTAAACACTACTAGCAACAACTGAAAACATCAATGTTATCAACATTCTTCACATACTGAACTCAAAACATAGCACCGTACCAGCTACTAGGAAGACAATTAACTCTATCCCAGCTGAAACTAGGACAAAGGAGAACCATTTAAAAAAAAACAACCAACCAACCAAACCTTTTAGGTGCTGTGTAGTGGACCAGGGAAAATCCCTGTGGTGAAGGGGAATACTTGATGGCCCCAGGACAGAGCAGTGCTTCCTGGTAAAGGACTATCTGGTATGAAGCCTGAATGGACAAGGACTGGGGACTTGCTGTCAGGGTTGATAGTCCTTTGTCTGTGGTCACTCTTCTGGCATCTACAAGATTTTGAGCACATGAAGTTCCTGTAAGCATTTGTGCATGGCACTCATCTAGGAGTCTGTGATGCACATGAATGTTGTAATGCGTTGCAGGGAACAGGGATATGAATGATGGCCAGGGAGGAGCCTTTTGACCCGAGATGTGCATGTTTTGGGCCAAGGGAAGTTGTTTTGGCATAATTTCTGAAAAGAAGGTCTAGCGTTGCAGATATGTTTGTAATGCTCTTTGTGGCCTGAAGTTTGTGCTTGATTCTTGCTCTTTGTTTACCTTTGAACCTTACTGGGAACCTTTGGATAGTTGGAGGTGTTCATCCAGTAAAGGAAGTGGGATTGCCTTTGGAGCAGCCCTCTGCTGTGTTGGTGCCACGGTCATTTCTGGGTGGTTCTTTCATCTGAAAGGATGTTTGAAGGAGTAGAAAAAAACCCAAGAACAATCTTGGAATCGGCATCTGTCGTAGAGGGCCTATCCGAGGGGCTAAGGAAACTTGCGAGAGAGGGTTTTATGCTGGAGTCCTCGGTCTCCCCAGCAGTATCAAAGTGTGTGTGTACCACAGATACGGGTCTCAACAATAGAGGTATCCACTGAGGTCATCAGAAATGGATGGAACTGGAGTCCTTGGGTGTGGGGAATTGGAACAGTGTAAGTGAATGGTCGAGAGTGAGTGTTATTAGTGTCAGCCAAAGAACATGTATTAAATGCAGATGTGCACCAGGGGGAGATTATAGAATTGGAGGCTGTCTTAAAATAGAAGGACAATTCCCAAGAACATGGATCAGGAAAGAATAAATGAGCTCTTGACTCCATCTGGGCAGCTCAGAGGAATAAAGTGGTGCCAGGGTGTGGTCTGCCCTTTGTTCACTGTGTTCTGGCCCCACCTTGTACCACCCAGGCATCCTGATACATTGCTGAGTCTTCAACCTGAGAACTTTTGTGTGCAAGTGCTGGATGTGAATAGCCAGGTTAGCAGTCAGTCATAGATCAAGATCTGCTTTATGCTTACTGTTTTTGGCAAAACGGAATGGTGTAGTGGTGTGTGTCTGCGGCGGCCATCGTATCAGCTTGTTTAAATGATCAAGTCTGTCTGCAATGAAAGTTGGATGCCGTTGCCCAGCTAAATTGTTTGAAGGTCCCAGCAAGAAATAAATGCTTGCCGGTTCAGGGAATCGAGGTTTCTACTCATGATGTGGAATTGTCATGAAGAAGTGTTTTCCACTTGAGAGAACTCGTGGGCCCACACACTATTACAGCAAACACATAAGTAGACAATATAAATTACGGACATTGCTCTTCTGATCTTACAGGCTATGTTGTTGTCATCAGCTAGTACTAATCTGGCATGGCATTATTTGTTAAAAGACGTGTTTCAGACTGATGGCTAATTGAAGACCTTAAAAATTTTTAGACCCTCTTAGTTGGGCAAAATTGGTTGTATATCTAACAGAAGTATGCAATCTGCACTATCAGTTGTAAGGTCCGGAAAAAAAAAAAAAAAAAAAAAAGGCATGTTGGAAGTTTGTTTTGAAGTTGTAAGGTTGGGTTGGTGACTCTTACTTCTAAGACCTCAAGCTTTTCTTTAAAGAGGTCTGTGGTTTTCCTGTAAGGGTAGAATATATGGATATTTACATTTTGCCACAATTAAGGCTTGCAGCTGCTAGCAGGCACAGCATCAAATTGGTTTTGAATAGGTCATTGGTTTGGATGTTCTCTTTGCCTATGCCTTCATTTTCATATTTGACTTACCGTTGTAACAACTGGTCTCCAGTTGGCCATAACATTTTGTTTTTCTGACTCGCCAGTCTGCCACACTGCAGATGCAGCCCAATTGACACATGGGTTGCATGAAATCTAGTCTTGGACCTCAGCATTGGTGACAGGAGTAATGAGTCACACATTGGCTACGTATTATTCATTGTATTCTTTAAAATACTGTTACATTAGGAAAGAAAAATCCCTGCATAATCTGTGGAAATCAATTCACTATTTGAGACTTGTGCAAAGTATAGAACCAGATGCTTGAAACAATGCTCGATTGTATGATTTACTTCAGTGATGTTTATTTGCACAACTGTTTGAACTGAATGCTTTGTATTAAGGTGTATAAAGCTGGAAGGTGTTTGCTCTTGAAATGAGGAGGAAGTTGCTTGTGTTTCATTGACAATAAAGATTTTTCTTTTCAGGGCACAGGTGCAGCAAGTTTTGATGAATTTGGGAATTCAAAGTACCAAAATCGCAGAACTATGAGCAGCTCTGATCGTGCAATGATGAATGCTTTTAAAGAAATTACGAACATGGCAGACAGAATCAACCTCCCTAGAAATATAGTTGTAAGTTCATGTCTCCCTCCCTTAAATTGTTCTGGCATTGACTTAGTTAGCATAATATAATGAGCACATGAATTTTTGATATTGCTGCTAATTAAATGGCCTAGAGTTAATTAAATTTAGTCTTCTTGCTTTGAAGGATCGAACAAATAATTTATTCAAGCAAGTGTATGAGCAAAAAAGCCTGAAGGGAAGGAGTAATGATGCTATTGCTTCTGCTTGTCTCTACATAGCCTGTAGGCAAGAGGGTGTTCCAAGAACGTTTAAAGGTAAGTTTTCAGTGATACAGATTCAATTTTGCTATGAAGTAAAGGTCTAGTTACTGTTACTGTAGGAGGTTGGTTTTCTCATTCCTGGACTTTGCTGAATTGGTTGTTCTCAGCTACAGCTCACCTTTGGGGGGGATGATAGGAGGGGGTCTGGAAATTTGTTATATTTGTGAAGTGAGTAGGCTCTCAGGCATAGGATTTTTGGTCATAATGCATTAAAAAAAAATTAGCATTTGAAAGTCATTTTGAGTGTTGGTGAAACTTAAAAGGTATTGCTTTTACTGGAGGGTGATGGGGACTGTTGTAACTGAATTTGAACCGACAGTTCTGCAGTAAATATGTGCAACTCTTCCCTGACAGGGATGCGGCTTTTTTTGGTGTTGAGTACTAAATTTCCCTTACTAAGCAAGCTGTATTAGTTAGCTCTTAAAGAAAAATGTGCCCTGACTGAAGTGATTTGGAAGTTTCACAGATGTGCAAAGCTTATTTAGTGATGGTGGCCTTCATGACATTGGCCGCCTTTGTGGGTCTTAATATAATGAGAATCAAATTTGATTATTTTGGGGGAGCAAATGCTGTCAAGCCTAAAGTTTAATTTTTACTCTTTGTTTAGAAATATGTGCAGTGTCCAGGATTTCAAAGAAGGAAATAGGCCGGTGTTTTAAACTTATTTTGAAAGCTCTCGAAACAAGTGTTGATCTGATTACAACTGGAGACTTCATGTCAAGATTCTGTTCCAATCTGGGTCTTCCCAAACAAGTACAAATGGCAGCAACACATATTGCCCGTAAAGCTGTGGAATTAGATTTGGTTCCTGGGAGAAGCCCTATCTCTGTAGCAGCTGCAGCTATTTACATGGCATCACAAGCTTCTGCAGAGAAGAGGACACAAAAAGGTAAAACATCTTTTTTTTTTTTTTTTTTTTTTTTTTGTTAAAACATTTTTTGTTTTTCTCCTTCCCCATGTCTTGCTGCTTGAGAGAATTCAATGTTATTGTAAAACTTGCATGAGGTCTGTGCAAGTAATGATAAGCTGCCGTTCTAACTGCACGCAACAAGGACCAAACCAGGATCTCCCACTCCCCAAAATGAAAATTGAGTAATTGGCTGTGCTCAACATAAACTTGAGTTCGCTTTCTTCCAGCACTAGGAGTTGGATTCTTGAACGCAATAGACCAGTGCGTTCAAATGAGCATAGTTTTAACCTTACCCATGCTAATATTTGCATGTGTTACATTCTGCTGCTCCAAAATACACCAAATGCAAATTGGGGGGCAGTTGCAGGCAGCATTATGGCTTAGATTACATTGAGTCTTTAATTATTCTAGCAGCCAGGGAATCTCGTAAATTAGTACATGTTCCTTGACTTCTTCCAAGCCTGTGATAAAGATTGGAAGCAGTGGGATAGCAGGCTTGGTTGTAGCTCACCTTTGGCATTACTCTCTTCTGGCAGGGTAGCCTTTAGGAAGCCAGTAAAGGGTTCAGAGCTGTTCCTGAGTTTCAGAGCAGCACGGATCAGCCTCCAGGGCTCGAGAGAATGAGGCCTGTGTGGGGGCAGTGCATGGGGAAGGAAGGGAGCTAAGGCTGCGGTTAGAACTTGGTGTGACAAATGGATCCAAGTGCTGGTAGCTGGCTGTGAAAGCTCTGTTGATGTGTCTAGTCCAGTTCAGGTCAGAAATGTTAAAAATCTAGCAATTTCTTAGTGGAGAGATGCTTTTAGGTAAAGAATAGCCTTTATCTGTCAGGTTGTGGTGCTTTGTTTCTGCACTAATCACTACTTATTCTGTCCCTGGAGCTTTCATCATGTTGGCAGTTTCCTGGGCATGTGAGTGATCTAGAGCCCAAGCAGTACGGTGCCTTCATCCTTGCTCACCTTGAGCTATTGGATTATGGCTCTTAAGAGTGATTGTTAAAATACAGCTGCCTGCCGTGGATACAGACATGACTCCATACTCACTTCAGTGTCCTCAGACAATGCTGAAGGCTTTCATGCAGTTCAAGGTTTAAATTTCAAACTTGGTTAAATCTGGAATAAATTGAAGTTTCTGTGCATCTCAGGTGTTTCTTCAGCTTGTTAAACAGTGCTCTGTGCCTCTGACTTACTTCTCTGTGCATTTTAAAGTAAATGTCTTTCATGTTTAGCTGAAGGTATCGCTTTTTTGTCTATGCCTAAGTTTTTTTTGCTGGTTTTGCTTATATTTAATTGAAGCACAAAAATGATCCTGATGTTGATGACGATTTATTAGAATATTGCTGGGCACATGTAGAGTTTGCAGTAGATGTTTCTAATGACTTTTGCACTCTTAGCCCTCTGCCAATTTGAAACTGATACTATTCCAAGATGGATAGCTTTAAGGTGAATGATGGCACATGAGAAGACTTATGTATGCAAAGTATTAGTCACCATGGTTAAAACCCTTTTTACCAGGCTTTTGGGAGAGTTAGGAATGAAGCTAAGTGTATAGCACTTCTTGATAAATTATGCTTGCTGGTTTCTTCAGTACAAATGGCAAAAGTAAAAACTAATCACTTATCTGCTTTTTGTCTTAGAAATTGGTGATATTGCTGGTGTGGCTGATGTTACGATTAGACAATCGTACAGGCTGATCTATCCTCGAGCTCCAGATCTCTTCCCAGCAGACTTCAAGTTTGATACCCCAGTAGACAAACTACCACAGCTGTGAAATTGCAGAGGGTTACTTTTAATTTCTATTAAAAAAAAACCACCAAAAAACAAAACCCAACCCAACAACAACAAACTTTTGGTTTTTGCCTATAATAAAGGATGTACAAAGTGTTAATATTGAGTCTTCATGTTGTGGAACTGGAGGATATGGAGATGGAGCATAACTGCTGGAACGCAGCACACATTCCAAGGGTAAACAAACTCATTGTGTGGCATTTTGTTATGTATATATTAGTGGAAGTAAATATTTAATGATTGTTGCAACAACCTTAATTTCATATTGTTGAACTTATTTAGATTTCTTTTGTAGGGATCTAGTAAGATGTATTTTGGAAAATCTAAAATATTATGTAATTCCCAAATAAACTCTTTTCCAAAAACACTTACCATCTTGTTGATATGACTGCAACTTCACATACACATACTGTTCCACATGCTGAGAACTGGAATGCAGTCCAAAGAATGGTAGAGTTAGCTTCATACTTATAGACTTGGTCACAAGGCTGCTTAAATGCTCACTTTCTTGACAATTTTTAATCTCTAGTGTGACTTTAGTATTTGTAGTTAGCTGTACAGTAGCATGTGGATGACTTAACCCAGAATGCAAGCAGTTGCTGAAAAGCAGTTTGAATATTAGCACAACTGCTGCTGAAGATTTCCAAATTTGTTGTGAAAGGGTTAGTCACATCCTTGGCACAGTCTCCCTGATTTTCACTGATGTATCTCTGCTTTGCTTCTGTGAATTTGACATAATGACAAAGCAGCTAAAGAGAAACATAAGGACTCTTAACTTTAGTTGAATTCCTGACACCTTTGTGATGCTTGGTACTGTACAAAGGCAGGTAAAAAATATTTCTAGTAAAAGTTTCTGTTAAATGTTCTGGCCTGTCAGTCCACCCTGCAGTCTGGCCGGCCAGTGGGTAAGCTTTTGGCACTGTTATGTTCGAAGTGAGCACTTGCTTGTTTGAAATGATGCACCAGGTGCTGAGGAGTGAAGGCCAGAAAATATTCAGCCCTCCCCCACCTAACAGCTTTGAAAACTAGTTGCCTCCTGACAGTGTCCCTTTGTGTGCAAAGGAACAAATGTACTTAAGTGGGAGTCTTCTGGTTCCTGAGTTAATTTTGTATCACAGGTGCAAATTCATTTTAATTACCAAAATGAACAGCTGAGGGGTCAGCTTGCTACACATCTGGTCCTAAGCCATCCAGGGGGAAGGCTGTGTGTCCAATGCTAATAGCACTAATTGTCAATAGCCCTCACTCTTTTCTTGCTGGTTTAGTTTTAATCCTCTTCTATTGAAATGTGGCAGCTCAACATTTTTTTCTGTAAACAAATAACAAAGGCTGTACAGTTTTGTTACACCACTGAAGCTGTTGGTTGCAGTCATGAAAAAATCTGGTGCAGATGTTAAAGGTGGTGTTCTTAGTGGTCTGGAGGGATTGTATTCTCATGTATTTCCTTAAACTTTGTTGCAACATTTTCTGTTACCTGGGCTTTCCCTGTCTTGCTCTGAGCCACTCTGTCTACCTCTGTGCGAGAAGGTGTGATGCTTTGACTAGGCAGGGCCTGACCTTTAATATACTGTTGCAGGTTGGAAACGCAAAGGTGAAAGTTCTTTTACTGAGAGTGTACTTTCTGGCACAGATCAGTATGTTAAATCTACTGCATGCAATGCAGGTTAAAAATGGCTGAAACTTAGATTTACAATAATGCTCTTATTTTGAATGCTTTCAGGCATTATGCAGGAGCACTTGACATGTGAGTGGTGAGCGTTTGCAGTTGAAATTGTCACATACAGCAAAAGCTGTCTGGACTGAAATTTAAATATGTCTCTGCAAAGCTCTGGAGTGCAGCAGGTGGAGGCAGGGATGTACTATCCTGGCTTGACCCTGCCTCTTCCTGCAATTCTGCAAGCAGTTCCTGTACCTCCCTTGGTGCGGAGATGGTAGTAACAGTGCAGCCCAAAGAGGCAGAACTCGGAGTATGCTTGAAGGGGCTTTATGTTGTGAAAACCAGTTACCCCTGGTCCCAGTAGACTATGGTTACTATCCAGAAAAAAAGAGGAGTGTAACTCTGAATTCATTTTTTAGGCAGTTATGACCCCTTTACTAAGCTGCTTTGATGAAGCTAAGGAATTGGCTTCTCTTACAGAAGCTTCTCATGCAGAAATGAGCTCTCCTTGTTCCTGACTGGAGCACTTCTTGGCAGTGTGGGGAATGTCTGTGTGCAGCTGTGTGCATGGTACACCAGCAGTTCTTGGGGTTGCAGGGATAGGTGTGGGGGAGCTGGAGAGGAGGTTGTTGCAACTCTGCAGCCTGTTTTAGCTAATTGCTACCTTCTTGTGTTACCAAAGCTAAGTGGTAGTAAAGGCTGTGTGACAAGCAGAGCCTATAGTACAAGTGAGGAGACTGGCTGTAGTTCAGGCGTTCATAGGTTTTGGGTTCTCTGCAAATGCGTGTGTGTTTTTGCTGGGAGGTGGTTCAGCAGCGAGCCTGGGAGAAGACAGGAGTGCTGAAGGATTGCATTCCGCACACACAACAAAGGCAAGGGCATAGCATCTTCAGGCACCTCCATGTTAATTCAGCAGCAGTTTAGACTAGATATTTGAAACTGTATCTTCATTTGGAGCCAGCCCTTTCTGGCAGGATTGCTTAGTTAAGTATTGAACTGAAGCGGCTCTAGGCTACGGTCTCATGAAATTTTAGTTTGTTCTTAAGAGTAAAGATTTCTTTGCTAAATGCACTCAGAAAAGAAAGCTTTGTTCTCTGCTTAAAGAACAAGCTCATTGAGGGTTGGGTATAGGTTTTTGTTTGTTTACAGAGCTTTTCTGTATAATGGGGGGGGGAAGAAAGAGACTAATGAAGAAATACCCAGGAGGGGAGTGAGTGTTGTCTCCCCCTGTGCTCAAAGGAAGGGAGAATGCTGATTGAAGCTGGCCAGACTTCAACAGACATGGTCTTCTGCTCCCTTCAGAAGGGCTGATCACCCAAGCAAGAGGAGGCTACCTTTCTCCAGCCTCAGAAAGAAGGTATGCTTGGAGGTAATTATTTATTTTGATATTTTAAAAAATGAACAGAAGTACACTAAGCTACCACTACGAGACTGGCTTTCTGTAAGTCCCTTCCTGAGTCCAGCTTCTTTTCTAAAGTTACCTGTGGAGAAAACATGACAAATCACTTCCAAAAAACAGCAAAATCATGTTTGGGACACAATTTACAAATTACTCTATTTAGAACTTTAATTTGTGATATTAATGACTGCAAAACACTTAGAATGACATTTGTTAAAGGCACATTTCATTTTAATGCATAGTGTACCATTCTAAAATATCCTAATTTCCTTACAAAGTGCTTGAGCAGCCACATACAGATAAAGTATAGCAAAATATATTTACAATCTAGGGTTTAAAATCTTAATCTGCCTAAAAATATTTAAAAAACTACAGAGATAAAATTAGTGCTTTCTTTCAGCTTAACTGGGTGAAATTCCCCTGCCCTCTAATTTTTTTTTTTTTTTTTTTTTTAGTGATTTACTTAGATTAAAAAAAAGATTTCTGTACAAGACATAGTTACAAAAAGGTATTTTTGAGGATACTTTCATAAGTGTTAAGCACCCTGTTAGATGCTCATATATATTTGGGAACCAAAAAGGGTGAGCTCACTGTACCTCAAAAGTATTGGTTTCAGCTAGATACAGGAACATAATTTGCTTCTTATTAATTAGAATCAGGAAACAAGTAATGCTGAAAAGTTGACTTGCTCTGCCCAACATGATTTGTAGCGCTGGTAAAGATGCCTGCCTTGTTCCTGCAGGGCGGGGGGTGCTTGATTTAGACCTATTAACTTTTTTTTTTTTTTTTTTTTTTTTTTCTTCCCTAAGCCTCTCCCCTGCCTGACCCTGCAGGTCTGTCCAGCATCAAGATTTTAAACAACCACCTTAGCATTGCATATTCAAATGGTTTGCATTTCTTCTTTTAATGAATAAAATTACAAATATTGAATTCATTTGAGTGCCGATTTTCACTGTCTTAGCCCATGAACAGCAAACTCCTGGCTAGGATGAACCTCCTGTGAGATTACATATGCAATCAGCTCTGAATGGTGCTAGAGCTAAGAACCATGTGGGAAATCGGTTTTCTAAGAATTAATGTTTGCCCACAGAACACCAGATGCCAAAAATAGGTCTTGGTTTACAAATATGCACAGTGTCTGGTCTAAATTATTTTTCAACTTTTGAGGTACAGCTTTTTAGTGTTAAGGGGTTTATAAAATATACACTGTTTTTATCAAAAATATTTATACATTCTGTTACAATATATTGCTTTTACCCTCAGTAACTGCCAATCTAAGTTCTGGAGTTCTGTGGCCTGTATGTATACAAATATTTTTTCCGCTCAGAGTTCTGTGTTGTTCACTTGGCCACTGTGCAAAATTAATGAAGTGGTGTAATTAAATTACTTGCCTGGACATAAGAATACATTACAACTTCCAAATATACATGTTCACAGCATGTATACATTGAAAATCCTTATGTTTTCTAAAAGTGATATGATATTGTACAGCAGATACAGGATGATCTAGGTGGTTAGATACAGACTGGTTAACTTATCTGTCCACTTGGCAAGTGGGGAAGGCATGAGGTTGAGTACAGGAGTGGATGGGCCTGGAAAATGCATATGCTTTACTCTTTGTGGTTAGACTGAGCAACATCCTTGTTACATTCTTCCTATCAACCAGGGTTTTAAGCCATGCTTAAAAAGCTTGAAGGCAAAACTGTTTGGCAAGTGGCTTTGGTAAACTTTCTGGATTTTTCTGGATTTTTCTTGGTAATGGAAGCACTTACACTGTTGTTATCTCAAAGGCAAGGTGTTTAACATTTTTCCTAATAAATACCATAGAAAATTTACAAAACAAGGCATATCTGTTCTCCATACCATTATTTTAAGAACACAAGATGAAGGTGTACATAGAAATGTGTAGTTTTACAGACTGCACAAGATAATATTTAACTGAAAGCATTTGCCTTCTCCAGCTAGAACCATGTTCTGTGTGAGTGTCATCAGTATCCCAAACTTGTATTTCAATGTGACTGACTGGAGATAAGCTAAGTCTGCTTTTCCCACTTAAGGCAGATACTTTAAAAAGCAATGTTATCTGCTGGGGAAGAGTGAGAGAAACAGTACAGATCCACGTGTGCCCATGTGTGAGAAGCTTAATACAGCCTAGGTTCACCAACTCAGCTTAAGAACTCCATAGACCTGCTTTCCAGTGCTCAGATAAAAAACAATGTACAGAGGCCACTCTTCACAAGAGTGTTAAAACAGTACTTAAAAGGATCTTCATGTGATTTAAAAAAACCCAGAAGCTACAGGTGGCACAGAGAGCAATTGAAGGGTCGGTATTCTTCCGAGAGAGGCATTCTTGTGAGCCAGTCAGCTGGGGTTTCACAGTGTCTAGAAGTTAACACCAATCAGCAATGTAATCAAAATCTCTGAACATTTCCTGCTCTTCTTCTGAAAGTATCCTTGGTTCCCGAGGTGGAGTGAGGATAGGTGCTTCAGAGGTAAATTCGTCATCGAAATTACTAACATCTTCTCGTCCTCTAATGGTGGGTACAAAAGGAGGCTTCACTTTCTTGGCCAGCAAAGCATTCCAATCTATTAGCTGTAAAATAAACCAATTGATGTTTAGTTTCCTGTCTCTAGTCCTTAGTGGCCTTAGAAATAATACTAGTTTGTACTTACCCTGAAGAAGTGATGCTTTTTCACATCCTCAGCATCCTTCTCTCCCGCTCCAAGACGCCGCTCTGGATTTCTTCGTAGCAGCTGACAAAACATGCAAGATTTCAGTGCAAAAATTCAGAGGCAGGGGGAAGAACTAGGGAGGACGACTGCTACTGTGTAAGAGCCAACACCAAGATTAGATGGACAGTGACATTCATACTGCCTGACCTACAGAAAATTCTTGGTCCTCAAAGAAAGGGGAAGTCAAAACTTCATGTGTACAGAGCTAGAGATAGCAGTGCTCTTGTAGAGATGCCTGAATGTGTTAACACAACTCCACCAGCAGCCTAGCTGTGAACATAAAGACAGCAGACTCATCTGTCCCACTGCAGATCTTGCTACCTGAGGTCATTTGTGGGGCCTAGTGTTCACCATAGATTGAAAAGCGTGCTTTTTGCTGGAGAGGATACAGAATTTACATAAGCTAGTATTTCTGGCTTGGCTCATAAGAGAGATGAGTTTGCTCTCTCCTGTGGCCAGCTATTTCACAGCAGTTGGTTACCATGACATGGTGAATGCTGCTTTACACACCCAGCAAAATAAAAGGGTTTTCTAGTTAACAACAGAAGTTAGATGCTCCCAGTTGTGAATCATGCTGCTGTGCGCAGACCCCTGTTCCGGACAGAGTGCCCAGCATCAGGGTGGGCTGATACATTCATGATGCAGCCATCAAAAAATAATGTCTACTATATTATGCAAGACTTTCTCAGACAGGAACAGTGCACACACAGCTACAACTAGTGAACTGTGAGCACAAAGTTCATGGTACGCATATTTTGGGTGCAGTGTAGCAGTCCCCTGTGGATATCAGCATGCTAATTTTCACAGTAAAAATACGCTCCCCAGGTACTGCCTTAAAACTGCATTCTTCCTTCTTTCTATAGAAAACTACTCTCTCCCTAGGAGTAAGCAATCATTTTAAGCTATAGAATATTTATGCTATTACTTGAATACTTAGGTCACAGTAACTACTGTGACATGCTTTAACTTACATGCTGCTGCACGTTACTGAATTAGGTGCTAGACTGATACTCAGTGTCAGACATTTAAGTCGAGAGGCTTCTTCCAAAGGCTTTGAATCACCTCCAGTAGATGCCTTTTATCAACTGTGATAAGCTTCTAACTTAGAGAGCTTGCAGCATCTTCTTTAGATAAGTAGAGGCATTACACTAAGGAATAGGACTAATAACAATCATAAACAAAATCAGCTGTTCTTTGCCAAGAATGGGACTGCAGCTGCCATGTGTACAGTGTTCCCTGCCCCAGTTGGAAAGAAACCAAAATGATTTAAAAGTCTTTGAATTAAAATACTCATGTGACTTAATCTACCAAATAGGTCAATGCAGCAGTGTTCTGCTAGGAAAAAAGAGCGCTGAACTTCTCCAATTCGATACAACTAGGAAACTTAGTTCAGGAAGAAAGTAGAACCTCTAGTGTTGTACACTTTAAAAAGAAAAACTTGCTCCCGAATAAAGTGGAATGGCCCTGACAATTTTCATTTAAGGTGATAGGCAGCATGGCACAGCATAAATGAAGCAAGTCTGAAATTTAATTGTAGAAAAAAATACCAAGTGTAGGTTCTTAAAGTATTTTGTTCCTCACAAAAGCAATTAATTTCCTTAATGTTGGAGAGGAAACAGGATAAGAGGGGAATACTGTAATATTATTATTATGTTCTTACCCGTCTCATTATAGAGATGGCTTCTGTAGACAGAAAGCGTGGATATCTAACTTCATCGTTTACAATACTGTCAAACACCTCCTCTTCATCATCTCCAGGGAAGGGAGACTATAATGAAAGTAATAAAAAAATAATATTAAACAGGCTTAAAAATCACTTACAATTGGAAACAACGTATATTCAGCAGACAGTTTGGAATTAGTCACCCTGAAATGAAGTCTTCCTTTTCTCAGAGACAGATATGGTAGTTTCCATAAGGAAGACAGAAAAATAAGGCAAGTTGGTATTATCCCTTAATTCTTACTGAAGGACAAGGCTTTAACAAATGTGCTTTTAGAAGTAGGAACACCTAAAACTGGGATCTTCTTTGAACTCTGACACAAGATATACAGGTAAGGTGGAAAGTATGTATCCGCTCTTCTTTGGGACAGCTGCCATTCACAAGTAATGTGGTCAAGACTAATTTGTTTTTGTAGTATCTTTAGCATGTTACAGCTCAAGGGTTTTCAAACTTTTTTGAAGTGGCCTGACCAATGTAGGCAACACCCTACAAGCTTTTTGTCCTTTTTTTTACCTGAAAGGAAGTGAAAGAAAGTTGAATGATCATCTTTTTTCAAAAAAGAACAAAACGACGAGCAAATCTATAGTTTTTCTCCAGTTTTTAGCATGTAAGCCACCACTGTGCTACCTGGGAGATACTATAACAAAATGGACCAGAAGGTAAAGCAATATACACAATGGTTAATAACTAGTAAATATTAATTTATTTATACCAGCTCATTTACATGGAACTGGGGCATTCTGGTTTAGTGCATGTGTGATTCAAATGGTAAACAGCATTACATTTGGCATAATCTTTCACTACTGTCCTGTTTTATGCATTAAAGTTCACTTCCATTCAAGCTACAGGAGTTAAGGAGTTCATTTTCCCTCCAAAAGCATTTGAAAGCAGAAGACTGCTATAGCTGTACGCATCCAAATTTGATGACAACAGATGTGTGCTGGAAACTGAGCTCCCCAAAACCAGATGTGCTATGTTCTTGCTTAGAGACACTGATATTAATGTGCCATTACTGTAATTTGATTTAAGGCATAATGATGTAATTCAAAACAAACAAAAATCTAGAGGTTAAGTCTTGGACCAGCTACAACTCATTCACTTCCACAACTGCTGATAATTCAAGGTCATGACACAACTCATCAACTTCTGTGGCATTACAGCAGCTAGTAGCAGGTAAGTAGCTGCTCAGTGTTTAATACTACTTTTTCTTGATGAAACACATTAAGATGCTTACTGTAAAACTAGGTATGCCTATACATACTGTATATACAAGTATTGATACATCTGTGACAGGTAGGGCATATTACATGTTGACAGGCTAGTACCTTGAGTTTTGTAACCTTTTCAACATACATTAGTTTTATGACTCCATTGTATCTTCTAGAACTTACCTCACCCACTAGCATCTCATAGATAAGTACACCAAGACCCCACCAGTCTACAGCTCTTGTGTAGGAAGTTTCTGTCAGCACCTCTGGAGCAAGAAATTCCGGTGTGCCACAGAATGTGCTTGTTCTGTCTCCAAATCCCATTCCTGAAAAGTTACAGTTAATGAAAAGCAAGCAGTATTTTCTGCCACTCTATAACCTATTCCTCCAGCAAGTAAAACCTCTCTCTAGAGCAACTTCAGCTGATACTGTAGTTCCAGGGCCTGTCCTGGAGGCTCAGGCCAGTGAGGCAAAACATTCTCCCATTCTTCCCTCCCATACGTGCTTTAGTGTAAGTTTTTCTATCCCTAACTACATGCAATGAGCCAAATTAAGCTTCCAGTTACACCTTGTCACCCAGTTGTCTTTGCTCGGAAAGCTACAAACAATCTTATGCTATATTTCTACTAGCTAGTAGAAGAAAGTGTGGTACACTAGTTTAGTCAAACCTGCCTACTATGGATGCTTCTGTAGTGGCAAAACTACATATAGTAAAGTAAAACATGCAGCATAGTGAAACAACTTCAAGCAAAATAAGCCCTGTATATTTGCAAGGCGGGCACAGTTTGGGACATCAGCACCACAAGGACTGATGTGACGCTGCAAGTGGAGGTGCTGCAGAAAGCTTAAGAAAACCGTTTATTGCAGTAGTCAGCAAACCAAAGAGCCTTCCTTGTCCTTGTTTCCTTTTGTCATTTATGGAACTGGTGTTTAGCTAAAGTCACAGGACTTGCCCTAGGATACTGAAGACAACAGTAATGTTTGAACGCCTACTGAATTCACCAAATTCCCTCTTAGGCTATCTCAAAGGGAAAGATACAGAGGACAGGCTATACAAATTGGAGAAGGAAATGGACCTTTCTGGATCTTCCCCCTACACAGGGGTTTGGGAAAGACACTGCACTTTCAGTTGCTACCTCTATTTTATGTCTTCTTTGAAAGGTAGTTTCCAGTAGTGGGATGCCTGAAAGTAACTTCCTAGCATCTAGGCTTCCCTTTGGGGATAAATTTCTCTATTTTAGCTATAGTATATTTTGCATGTGATTACCATATACTTAAGAGTTGCAACTATTTCAGATTTAAAAAAATAGATAATGAATTTGCAAAAAGAGTGAGGTATGGATTATAATGGTACTTGATTTCATTGTACAGTGTCAATGTGCTTAGAATGAGGACAAACACCTAATGCTTTTTCTGCTAACTTATAAAATGCAGCAGTATGCCTTATTCATAAGCAGAGAGATGATGAAGTAAGAATCAGAACAGGTGCTGCTCACAACTGAAAAAAATAAATTAAAAAAATAGGGCTATGCTCAGATGCTCCTGATATTTCCCTACTAAGGAACCTCCTCCTATCTCCACGTTTGTAGTCAGAGATGTATTTTTTCCTTCAAATGATACAGGGTAAGTATACACTATACGCATTTGGCAGTCCAAAAGTCTCAAGGAACAGTCAAGGGTAAGACAGACTATGAAATTCCCCTAGAAAGAAAATTTAAGGGCCATTACCTTCTTTGCAAAGACCAAAGTCAGCAATTTTCACGAAGCCTTCTGTGTCCAGCAATAAGTTATCCAACTTCAAATCTCTAAATGAACAAAATTGCATCACTGATGTTTCTTCAGTACTATTCAGAACAGCTGAAATTCATCTGTTGGAAATGGTCAATGACTACTTACCTATATACTATTTTGTGTTCATGTAAATATTGAAGTCCAAGAACCACACATGCAGCATAGAATCTGTTGAAAAAGTTAAAATTTCAATGGATTTTAGTCTTGCCTTTCAGAATAAGTCCATTATTTTTGATCTTTTTTTATTAACCATCCTCTGAAGTTACCAATTGCTTTTTCAGGTACAGATTAGTTTTATACAAGGTCAGAGTTTTAAAGCCAGATGGCAAAAACGCTTAAACTTGCAGCTTTTGAGCTGTAGTATGGTCGCTTGGCCTGCAGGATAAATTTTCTGTAGTATCCACTGCTATGGCATTGAAGGATTTCCAATTTGGCTTATTCTTTCCTTTTTTTAGCCTTGTCTGCTATATTAACTTTTCATTTACCTTTTTAATGTAACCTTAAAAAAAAAGTATTATAAACATTAAATACTTGTATATAATTTTTGAATTCAGTGTAGATTCAGGCACATTAAACCTGCATATGTCTTTTTCTGACAAAATCAGTTAGAATCTCTGACCCTTTTACAAACTTGAACAGTATTTACTGAAATGACATAATGTAGAGGCATGTGGTGATAAAGATCTTGGTTCTTATCCACTGAACAAAATGCCCTTCACTTAATGCCACAAAAAGGAATGGATACTCACACTGCTCTTGGTTCAGAGAAGACATCAGTATGAATGTGCATCATCAGATCCCCCCCAGCAGCATATTCCATTACAAAGCAAACATGATCTTTGGTTTGGAAACAAGCAAAAAGGTTCACCAAGAAGGGATGTCTTACACTATTCACAGTTTCAAATATTCGCTTTTCACACATCAAGCTGCAAACAGAAAAATCAGTAGAAATTTAAAGCTGAATCCTGAACCACAATTTTTCAACTCCCAGAAACTATTGGTGCTTTATACCTTATGTTTTTTCCTCTGTCCCTCAGGATAAGAGCAGAACTTTTTTTGTTTCAAGACAGAGGTTTTAATACTTGCACACACATTAAGCTGATGCCAGCATTTCCACAAAGTTACATATAGCTTTCACAAACAAAAAAGTAAACCTAGCAGTCCATGAAAACTGTACCCTGCCAATTTTCCTTCCAAATACTCAGACTTGCATCAAGTATTCATTGATACCATGTGACATTAGCTTCAATCCATTTTCATTTTAATTGTATAAAACACATAAAGTGGAAAAACAGTAACAATGTTATAGACATTATCTATAGTAATTCCAGCTTATTTCTCCTTAAGACAATTGGTTAATTTGTAGCTTATTCTTAATACAGTTATCTTTCTTCCTGCAAGTCAAATGAATATTCTTGCGCTAAAACTAGACAGTTTTGTAACTGCCACTTCACTTCCAAGCAAACAAAAACCTGAGTTTTGGGGCAAAAAGATTAAAAAAACCCCCAACAGTGCAGCATACACAGGACTTAAGGGAAAATATGATGGACAACGTATGACAGTATGTTACAGGTTGAGAAATATTATCATAGGTGTTTCTGCCAGTAAAGAAAACATAGTCACTGTCCTGAAATCTGATGGAAGTCCATAGAACAAGTAATTAGAATAAAAAATTGCAAGAGAACCTAAATGAAAAACAGGATCAGCTTTAAGTCAGAGCTGTAGTACAGGCATGGTAAGAGAGGCACTAGAACAAATCGGCATTCCTGGGCTACACTGCTCCCTCCTTGCCCCAGAAGAAAGACTACACATCTCCAGCAGCCAACTAAGCAGGGAGATGACAACTTGTTTTGCTCTTTCACTGAATTTAACTACTGTTTGTAGAGCTTACAGTTGTGTTGCATGCAGAAAGAAAACACAATTTACGGAATCCATGTATTATATTTTACAAACTGACCTGTCTACTTCATCACGAGCAACAATATCTCCTTTCTTTAAGGCTTTAATAGCAAACATCTCATTTGTGTTTTTGTACTCTGCCAACAGCACCTAAAACAGAAGATACGCAATTCATTTAAGAGCTGTTCTAGTTTTTGATACAGCCTTGACATTTGATACAGCCTTTTGACCTTTACCTTTCCAAAATGTCCTCTGCCCAGTACAGCACAACATCTGAAATCCTTCAGACTGAACTGAAATCTCTGTTGTGATCTACGTAAATAAAAAAACAGTCAAAAAATCTTCTAGTTTGTTAACTATAAGACATATTATTCAGATCAACAGCAAACCACTGCATCTTTACCTTCTATCTTCAGGCTCTCGGGTGTTGGTGTATTTTATGTCTGAATGGGGAGCATCAGGCTCACAGATTATTTCAGGCTGGAGTTTTGGGACAATACTGTTTCTGCCATTTTCAAAATCAAAAGTTGTTACTTCATCCTGTGAAGAAAAAAAAGTCTGAGAATTTAAAACTGATTGTGAAAGCAAATGAATGCAGAAATTTTACTATAAGCATGCGAAATTCTTAACACAAGAATTACCTAAGCTAAAATGGTATACTTTAAGATGATACAGATAAGCAAGCTTGTAACAGACTGATGAAACCTATTGCTCCAGTCATTCTGCTCTTTGTTCATAAAACCATTTTCTCCTGAATACTCTAATGATTTTTGGCTTTTGTTTTTAATGTGGTGGAACCAATGACATGGAGAATTAAACATACCAACCACTGAAACAGTTTGCCACCAATAATAATTGGAACATTCTGTTGAGATAATTCTGTAAGTTAAGGGAGCATATGCTAAAATATAAGGGAAGAAATCCATCATAAAGATGCCAATATCACAACCTTGTTAAATTGTATAGCCCAAAATTCTTAGTTACTTGCCTGAGATGGCACATCAGGAGCCTTTATCTCAGAGGAAGATTCACATATTTCCCCAAGGGAAGATGCACGGGGTGGAGCAGGTGGAGGCTCAGGCTCAAGTTCAAAGTCCAATTTGGCTACAGGAGAGTCACTGGCAAGAAAATAAGTAACTCCTCAGTGTATAGCAGAGACTGTTTTAATAGTATGAAAACCAACTTAAAACTGCATGTTATGTAGATTTCTCGTAAAACAAATCTTGCGTGTGTAGATCTGACTATAAAATGGATGTCCAAAATTAAAACATTGAAAAGTCTGCCGTCTTGCAGAATAAACAGATT
Source organism: Aquila chrysaetos chrysaetos (assembly GCF_900496995.4). Taxonomy (NCBI): domain Eukaryota; kingdom Metazoa; phylum Chordata; class Aves; order Accipitriformes; family Accipitridae; genus Aquila; species Aquila chrysaetos. Next base: position 25,297,664 of record NC_044015.1, read on the forward strand.
TGACATATATTACGTACATTAGTGCATGACCATCTCACCGTTACTCTTGCTCTTAAACATACGTAAAAATTGTAAATATCACCTACCTGGCTGGCAGTGTTAGTTCAGGAATGTGTGCATCAACCACTGGCCCAGTAGCAGGCACCGGTGCTTGAGGGCTGAAGGTGCCAGAGTGATTTACTGTAGGAATAGCTCTTCTTACCAGCCTTCCCCAAGTGGCAATATTAATATTCATTTGAGGAGCTCTGAGAAATGTTTTGCCTGTGGATATTGTGAAAAAAGAAAACAGAGTGCATGTAATTTCCTTACTTATTACCAAAAGCTATAATTAAAAAAAATTCATATTAATCAGTTTATAGTTTATGAAGAACAAACTGAATTTGTCATATTCCTTAGCAATTCCTAATTATTCCCTATTAAATGCTAATGCATAATGAGGAATTCTAAACCAAAACATTTCTAAATGCAATGCCAAATCATTATCAACAGCTTTATTCACAGGCAAATATTAGGTCTCTGTATAAAAAATATCACAGGTCTGTACAATTTTTTAAGCTTTACATATTTATATTAAAAAATCACCTTGCTGTTTTGAAAAAATTTTCTTCTGCCTCTGGAGTTTTGGTCTTCTTTCAATAACTGGATTAAAAAACGTAACCTGCAGTTCAAATGATGTGTGTTATAATTCAAGTTTCAGAACAAAATGCATTTTTAAAAGTTTAAGAAAAACTTCTTAAACTATTCTGCAATATAATACTTGGAACTATGCTCAAGTGCTTTGAAGAAATGTTCTTACCTCTGCAAACAGAGTGCCCTGCGGTTCAAGATAGAGACACATGCCATGCCGTTGGTTATCCAGGAAATCTTCCAACCTCAGAAACTTTACTGCACACAAAGATCTCCAGTCACGCCAATAAACTGAGATTTCTAATTCACGTGACTGCAACAGGCAACATGTATACAGTAAATTACTTATTAGTAATTGTTCTGGAAGAGTCACCTCTGTACAATCATAAGGTCTAGCAACTCAAGGATCAAGATGCAGAGCTGTTACTTTAAAAGAGTGCCAGGGCTAGCTAGCCATACTGAGCAAGCTCTTGCTAGGATAAGCATAGCATTTCACTTCTGTTCAGATGTGATAGCCAGTGTCCAAATAAAAGTACAAGTGTAAAATTCCCCCAAGAGTAGGAGAGAGTCACAAACAGTCACCAGACTTTCTAAGTCAGTCTAACAAAAGTGGTAGTTCAAGTTCTTTTAGCTCAAGCTCTGACAACAAATTTTTACCTGTGTTTAGAAACCTCGGCTTTACTAGTTTTCCATGTTATTTACAAGTTTCAATTGCATTTCATGGCTGCATAGTGACATTTTAGTACCTGCATACATATCATGATGCAAGACTTTATACAGTATCTCTAGAAATATATACAGTTTCTGTAACATGGTCGTGAAGAGGGCCAAAAACTTTAAACTAAAAAGAACTACTGCTGCTACATCTTGCTGCTGGGACTTATATATTCTTTAGGTGTCTTATATGCTTGTTACAAAAGCTTGTTACAAAATGTGAAGAATCCTGCAATACAGTATAGCAGCAGCATTTTATGTTACTAAGTTCAGTTAGCATAGTTTAATTCCATCATGATGCATCAATTTACTGTCTTTATATGATAGCTGTAGGTTTTAAAAGAAACAAAAGTTAAGAAGGACAGATTAAAAACATGATGGGGTTTGGAATGTGCATTTCAAATACAGAAGGATGCGTGGTCATGCCCAGCAGCAGCAAGGTCCTTTTCTGGCACCAAAAGGCATCTAATATTGAGTTCTTAAATAGCGAACATGACACATACTAGGCTGGTAGGAGCAGCTACTAAACTTTGACTAGTTCTAGTCTTAATCTGAGAATAATCAAGGCTTCAGGACTCCACAGCTGCTAATTTTGTTGTGCACTACTTCTAACTGGAACCTGAATTTCTCTGCCTGCAGGTCTAAAACTGCTTCCTTCCTAGATGGAAGGAATCTGGTTTGGGGCTCGGAGGGGTGGGGTGAGGTGGGGAAAGAGCAAAACCAGGAAGGTGGCTTTTTTTTTTTTCCTTCTCTCATTTGTTTTGAATATATACTGGAGATGACATTTAGGGTCCTAAAATATAGTCTAGTTTTCAGGCTATTTTAAACACTGATTAAAAAAAAAAAATCCTTGTACCTTAAAATACTATGACTATCAGGTATCTAAAAAACAAATGCTTGATTAAACCTATATAACAAATTCTCTTCAAAAGGTGTGAGGAAAGAAACATCAAGTATCATTTCAATACTCGAGTCCTCCAAGTAACATTTAAAGCTCTAGGAAAGACCTATTAGTGAATTTATTTATTATTCCTGAAGAATTCATCAGCCTGACATGAGAACACTTTTACAGAAGCACTGTAAAAATTCTGACATAGCTTTACCAAAATATCCAAACTGTATCTGATATTAGAATTTACTGATAAATAATGAGAAGTTGATGATCCTAATAAAAATTTAAACACCATCTATCACAGGCTAAAAAGATGCTAAGTGTTAGCTCTTGGATAAACACAGTATGTCAGTTTGTAGGCCAGAAAAGGTAAAATTTCTAGAATGCCAGCCCAGCATAACAGGTTAATCCCAGGGAGCTCATTCTGTTAAGGATGGGAATACTTGCACATATGAAATTTGAACATAATCACAACAGGGGGGGAAAAGACCCAAACCAAACATGTAACTAATCTAAAGAATTGACTATAGCTGTCAATGAAGTAAAACCACATTTTTACCCTGTCTAGTTCCAGTGTAAATTTCTGATCCCATGACTGATTGGAAATGGGCTTCCAGCTAGTTTGACCAACCACAGTGTTATCCAGCTTCAGTACAGCACAGACTTCATCTGTAAGTAAAGTACACAAACTCAGCTTAAATCTTTAAGAGGATTTTCCACAAACAAAAAAAATCTTCAGTAAGTTTCCCTTAAAAGTGTAATCTCACATTTAATTGGTTCTTATGGGCATAATAGTGTCGTTGTGGGTTTTGTTGTTGTTTTTTTTTTTTGGTTGTTTTTTTTTTTTTTTTTTTACAACAGATGAAGGAACAAATAAGTTTAAAGCTTCAAATCAATTTGGTATCTTAAATTACAGAACACAGCACGCACATTAAAATGTAAGTAAAAGATATGCATAAAAATAAGAGAAGTAAGAGTATACTGAACTGGACAAGTCATCAGTTTTCAGAAGGTTTCTACTACTCCCACTTTTACTTTTACTGGTTCTGCTCATGAAAGATGATCTGGCTTCATTTGGACTCCAACCAGGTAGCGTAATCGACGTGGCTTTTGATCGACCAGGGACGTTTTCCAAAATATCTTGGCAGCCCATTAGCCTAACTTCCAGAGTACCTGGAACAAGATAGACAATGATTTATCAAAGTTTTCTGTTCTTAAGTAAACAAAGTGAATGACTAATGACTGATTTATGACAATAGCTCACATTCTGACCCCTGCAGGGTATAACAGAAATACCAGATGAAATCAAAAGACAGATCCAAGACAGACAAATACACTGAAAATAAGCATTAAAAGTCAAATATGTGGGACTCAACCTTCTAGAAGGAGCAGCAGTTCACCAAAATAATACAAATTAAGTTTTTGTTCCATGTCTCTGTTTTCTTCGCTTGAGAACCTAACTGACTTGGGTTCAAGTTGTAAGCAATGTCACTTTTTACGATGACAAATCTTAAGTTTCTTATTAAAACAATGGATCTTGCAGATGGGACAATAACAATTTTTCATGAGTTTTATATAGCCAATTAATATTGGATACATCATTTCAGTAATTAAAACGAACACATTGACTATTGAGACTACGAATTTGTTTAAGATACATTCAGAAATCACATTTGCCTGCTGCATGCTAAAGTCAAATCTGAGTTAATACATAATTTAAAATAATCAAATTGTTCCAACTTGACTGAATTTGGATTTATAAAAGCTGAGACAAGAGGCTACTCTTCAAAATCTCCTACATCTTTAAACAAATGAGGTACAGAGGCTGCTGTTCTAATTTAAGAGTTTCCTCCAGCAGCCCAGAAACATCTGAATACCACAGATGGTTACTAGAACTACCTCATCCTGTATAAGATCACATCTGTAAAACTGTGACACCACTGACACTAACAAAATTAACTATTAGAAGTGGTGAAATTAGCCAGTTCATAATCATACTGTCAGCTAGAAATGCAGCTCCTAAATGCAGTGTTCTTTTGACAGCAAATGTACTTTACTGTGAAACTTCAAAGTACTCTTTTGTAACAGAAACTTAAGTCAGACTTGACCTAAAAATGGTCTGGCAACATTATAGCCCACAGAACAGACACCAAGAAACCAGTCTGAGAAGAAATCCCATCCTGTAGGGAACTAACAGCCGTAAGTGACAGCTAAGCATTAGGCTATGAAGACAAAGAGATGCTATTGGATCCCGAAAGAGGTTAAAAGGTAAAAGAATACTTAGTTCCCAAATTCTGTTTAGGGGGAAAAAAAAAAAAAAAAAAAAAAAAAATTAATAAGCAGAAAGGCTATAATCTTGTGTAAGGACTGGATGCATTTTAGAAAAGTTCCACTGATGCACTTTAAAAAGTATGACAGTAGCACTGATCTGTTTTTCACAGTGTTAGAGGCAAAACACAAAGACACTGTTCATTTAAATCCAGTTCAATACAAAAGCTCTTTGAGTAGCCAATATGAAAATGAAACTATTAAGAACTTCGAAAGCATGTAGCTCTGTTTTGATAAGTCCTGTTAGAAACTGTTCATATCTATTAATAAATCACGTTTAAAGAAGAAGTATTTGTCACTATAATGTATCTGACGCATGATTATGTATTACAGGAAAAGAATAAAAAAAACCCCACCAAAACCAGCTGTTCTAAAACCAAGACACGATACTTCCTGCCCATGGTCCCTGATCATTTGAGATTCCATATGATGAACAAGTTCCCCTCACCACTCTGCAACTTTACAGGGCTCTCAGCTGAGGTCCTGATGCTTTTTACCCTTTGCTACATGTCTTACTGAACCAAAATGGAAGACAAGTAGACTAGCTCCATTTTATTATTATTGCAGCTCAGCAGGAGAGTTCCTCTTTTTGTTTTAAAATATAACCCCGCAGTACTTCAAAACTAAATTCTGGTTTCAGTTATACACGTATAACCAGAGTAACGTTTGAATTACATATTGTTAATAGGTGGTTTAATAGTTACATGTAAAATGTTTTAGGAAACAAAACAAAACCCCAAACCTATCTGTACTAGTAATGCTTATATGACCACTTACTAAATAAATTTAGTAAAGCAACATACCCCCAAGCAGTAAAAAGTATTTGCTTTTCTTTAAGAATGCTGGGAGGCAAATGTTTTAAGAGTTTTGTTAAAGCACGGCTCAGCTCTTGAAACAGTTTACTTCCAATGAAGGACAACAATTCCAGGTGAACCCAAGCTATGAGAAGTTCCTAAGTCTTATATTTATATATAAATGTACTGTTCCCTCACAGTAGGCTAAGTCTCTTAAAAAAAAAAAAAAAAAAAAAAAAAAGTCTCCATGTTTAATTGCAAGGAAAACAATTCAAACCAATAAACAGAGGCTTCAATAGTTCCATGCACGTTTGTTAGGACCTCCCTCTTTGGTTTAGAAATATAACGCATGTTTTGGTAGCATAAATCTCACCACCTAGGAAGGCAGTGTGGTCCAGTGGGTAAAACAGAGACTGGGAGAAAAGCTGGGTGCCTATCTCCGGCTCTGCCACTGACTACTTGTATGACCAGGGCAAGCCACTTAACCCTTCTGCACCTCAGTTTCCCCATCTGTAAAATGGGGATAATGATACTTACCCACCTTTTAAAGTGCTTGATAATCTAAAGATGAAAGGGGTTAGGTAAACACCAGTAATAGTGTTCCATAGTGACCTAACTTAAAGCCAGAACTCCACTTTTTCAATAGCATTATAGAAAGGTCAACAAATAAATCAAAGAAACTTATCTGTATTTTTTTGGCGCATAGACACTTGGAAATTCTAAATGCCTTTATCTAGGAAAAGAACAACAATGAAATATGTCCAGAAAGAAATAAAGTTGGCATTAAAAACTTGTTTTAAACCATTTAATAAAATAAAACAAAAAAAGCTCCATAAATCATACCTGTTAAAGCTGCTGGTTTGGACAGTGTACTATACTGGTTTTGAGTAGATATTACACTTTGACGAGGACTTAATGTGGGTGAAGAGACCAATGAAAGCTCCTCTATAATAATACTGCTTTTGGGATGGTTTTTAGGAAGTTCATTCAATCTCTGTTCCAGTGAATACTTCAATAGGTCCAACTTCTGGCTTGATTCATTAAATCTTGCTTGCGCCTTTTTAAAAAAAAAAAAAAAAAAAAATTTAAATACTTCAATTTTTTTTTTTTGTGAAAAAGCATTTAAAATAAAGTATAAAAAATTGTAATGATGTAAATTACTTCTGAAAGTGCCTTTCTGTCGGTAACTTTCCCAGATCCAAGTAATTTCATTACATTTTTTGCACCTTCTGCTACAGCATACTCTATCCTAAAATGATGCCGTAATTCTTCCATTCGGAGTTCAAGAGGGCTTATCACAGGTTTTGCTGCAAAGAAATATAAACAAAAAATCTTCATTGAAGACCACGCCCATGTTTAATTTCTTTAATATTAACCCCTCCCCCATACAAACAGAGGGGAAGGGAGGAAAAAAAGAAGAAAAAAAAGAAGTGAGAGATGCAGATTTGGTAGTTCAAAGAAAAGCTTGAGGTATGTCATAAAAGCAACAGTGAAATTTTAAGCATTTGAAGGAAGAAATAATTGATCAGGGCTTCAATCCAATAAACAGGTCCTACTCCTTGAAGAGCTCTAATTGCTAGAAGATATGAGAAAAAGAACATGTACTCAGGGGAGTTAAGGGACAAAAGCCAAATCTCCCCAGCATCATTCAGCTGACAAGAGGAGGTTTTGAGACTTCCACATTTCTGAACCACGCTCTGAGGATTTATCTTTCAAACTACTCTGTAGCTAAGTAGATCCCTGATCAGTTTCTGATAATTCTCCTGCTTCACACGAAATCCCAGGGAATCTGGCTCCTGCCAGTACAGAGGATGTAAGAGGTCCCATACACTGCCCTCCCCAAATGATTTGGGTTAACCATTCTAATGTCCACTTCTTACAGTGTTCAGATTTCCTAAACAGAATTAGAAAGTTTCCTGGATATATTCCTTTCTGTTTAAAGCTCTAAGCATAGTAGGAACACAAAAAGGCATTTGAAGGTGTTTGAAAGCCCTTTCTAGCTTGAATGCCTTTCTTTTTCTTTTGAACAAATGATACACATAATCCATGTGCTAAGATGAGGTGTTAAAAAAAAGCCAGAAGTGTCCTAATTGTAAAAACAAACAAAGAAAACCACCCCCCATCCCCCCAAACAAAACACGCACACACACACACGCACAGGTTTTTCCATTATCTAGGATATATCCAGGCCCTGATTACAAGCATCGTCATACAACTCCAATACTCAGAAACGCATATGAGTAAAGTTCAAGACTTAGAGATGTACCAATATGCCCACAATTTTATAGTGCACTCATGCTAATATAGCTCAGGGGTAATTTTCTTTTTTATTTATTTAAAGATTTCCAAATAAACGCAAGTTTAAAACTACTTCTGAAATGCAGCATGAGTATTTCAAGTCAGGTCATTTTAAAACCACTGATTTTTTTTTGTTGTTTTTAAAATAGTTGTTTACTACAAAGTAGTTGTTTACAACTCAGTCTAGCCTAAATACCCATAAAGAGAGCAAAAATTCACCTCCATCTGTGCTCCCATTACTAATAATAAGGTCAATCTATTTAAGTATGACAAGCAGGCTTTGAATCTGCATCAGATTTTTTTTTTTTTTAGGATAGCGAAAAGATTATATGCTTTAAAGAAAATTACTAGTTATTGTTAAGACAAAAGAAAGCACGCATGAAGGGAGAATGAAGACCACAAAGTAAAAATGGACTGCATAAGGCATAAAAAGGATGATGAAGAGAGATTGTATTTCTCTTCATTAAGCTTAAGGTATTTTGCTTCAAGTCACATGTATTTGGCATCCTAACACACACAGTGGTATGTCTAGTCTCCGATTATTTTTGGTTCATGCAAGCTTTGTCTAACATTCCTACTAGAAATTTATGATAACTCAGTGTGCATATGGGTACATATCTGCATGGCATTCTGACATTAATGATTCTTATTTCCTTTCTACTCCATCACCATTATCAAAAGCCAATTCATTGGTCTGGACTGCCTGAAGAATCTGCATCCGTATAACTTCTATTTTTGTCTTGCTGTCCTGGAGCATCTGCTGAGCTGTGGCAAGAAGTTTTCGATCCTATTAAAACAAAACCAAACAAAATTGTAAACTCTTCATGGAACAAAACACATTGAAAGCTTCAAAACCCACATGCTTTAGGAACAAGAACTAAATCTATGTAGTTCATTCAGTATAGCAGACCAATTCATCTAACCACATTAGGATATTACTGGAAATTAAGTTAGGACAGTGGCATATTCTGGCTGATTAAAGACTATAAGCCACTCCAATGGAAACTGTATCTGTTTAAAGCTGAATAAAGGAGGAATGATCTAGCAACGTTACATGTGTAGATTAATGTTTTGTAAGCTGATACTAAAGAAAGGGCAAGATATTAAGCGCAAAAATACCTCCACCCTATGTAGAATGACTAAAATTTGAATGACTGTATAATGAGAACTCTTCTAATAGACAAATTTGCTAGACTAAATCCATATAAAAATTTTTGTACTAATTCACTTGAGCTGATTTTCAATCTTGAAATTGGAAACATCAAGTTACCTTACACAGCACATTATAAATAAGTCTTCAGTGTGTTTTTCTGAACAAATCAAAGCTGAGGATTTTTTTGCATTAATAATTACGTAATATACTAGGGTTACTTCATTAGCTATTTCATCAGCAACTTAAAGTACAGTACTTTTCATCTAATAAACTAAGCTAACCAATTTTTGTTTTTCAAAAGCAGTAACACAAGAAGCAGTTTAGAAGAGAACATTTCTGAAGATGAACTTTCAAGTAACTGATAATACCATTTCATTGTCAGGAGCACAGACAGTCATCCACACGTTTCTTAGGTATACCATTTTTTTGTCCTCCAGCTACTGGAGATCTTACTTAAAATGGATTATCAAATGGTTCTTGGACGTGGAACTGTGCATGTGCTTCTATGGCTGCTGCATGGTGCTCTCTGTATATTCTGGGAATTACCAGATAACTTAAAGGTGATCTGGCTTGCAGTAAGAACGAAAAAAAGGGGTATAAGAAAATTTAAGGCAGTCTATTTGTCCTGTCTGTGCAGTACCAAATCAATCACAGTAATTACTAGTAGTCAGTGTAGATAAGTATCACACTTGTTATAGCCCAAAGGGTATTTTGGTTAACTCATTTTGTAGCCACTCTATAACCTCATTAATAAGTTACTTTCCCATGGACATGGTTTGTACTTATATTTTTAATTTTATAATGAAGTTATCAATTATTTAAGAAGTTAAAGAAATTAAATTCTTCCCCTTACCACAACCAAGACACAAGAATGCAGTGTAGCACAGGTACCCAGAGCTAGAAATACTGGCACCATCAAGTATACCGTGACAAAAATCAGTATGCCAAGAAGAGAGAAATTTACCTTCATAGAGCTCCTCTATGACCTTGGGCCTAATGCATTACTCACTCAGATATTTTAATGCTGCCCTATGTTCTGCAGGGTAGATACACCAAGACATACACATAAAAAAGCTTTGGCTGCATGGAGACAAATTGTGTCCCCTCTGCACACCATAGTCTCAGAACTCTTGGTTTTAAGTTTTAGTATTAATCTACATTTCAGAGAGAAAGCACTAGTTTTCATATTTTAAGATTCTGTGTTAGCTATCCAATTATTTAATGAGTACACTGAATTTCCTAAATGCCTTCTCAAATACAGATGTCAACTTTTGAAATAACTACTGTCTACAATAGAGTATACGATCTAAGTAACAGATTACAAGCAACTCTAGAATCCTGTATGAAACCTTATCCATGCATCATTCTGATGTATAAATATGCTGTAAGTGTTTCTTTGTCTGTATCTGCACTTGTTTTTCATCTTGCTGCTCTTGATTGTCCCTCATATCCTCTAACTGCAATGGATTTGCTTGCTCAGGGGCAGCATCAGCCCTTCAATGTGTACAATGGAGGTAATTCAGGATTATAGAGATATCCTTATGTTTTCAAGAGACAGAAATCCCATCTTCAGAATCAAAATGGATGTGTTATATACTCAGCAGCTCTTTTAGTATTGGAGGCTGAATACAAAGTATTTCAAGGCACCTGCTGAGTACAGAAGAACTGACAGTGCCTGTAAAACTGGTATGCAAAGTTGTCACAGGATCTCAGAGAATCCACACAAGTCCAAGGAAAGATGATCAATATCGCAGAAACACTTAAGTCCGAATAGGTTGAGCTAAACCTTACTGAAGCAAGTAGAGTAAGTACAAAGGGAAAACCTTCCCATAAGATGATGCATTTATTACTACTAACAGACTGCTTTTTCATTTTTGAGAAACAAATGATGACTCCCCCTTCATTAAATTTAGGTCTGAAAATAATACAAATTTGAAATTAGATCATATAGTACACTTGAATAAAGGTCACAAAAGAGTTTAAGACATTTTAAAGAGGGTCCTGCGACTACTTTTTAAAGAACTACTGGATTACTGGGGTTGAATCAAGCTGGGAATTTTCTGCCCCTCTCCCCCACCTCATCCAGACACTTGAGCTGTTTTAAGTTCTGCTTTTTAAAACATAGTCGCCATGCTCAAGCATACAGTTTAAACATGCCAAATTAAGTCACTACTGAGTATTAAGAACATGAAAGAATGAATACGCACCATTTTCATCCCGTTTGTTGAAGCAGCTGGCAATGCTTTTGTGTTTTCCAGCTTGCTCTCCCCAGCCCAGTTACTATATACACCCAATCTGGTAGGCTGATTTAAGCATTTACCAATTGCAAAGAGAAGATTCAATCATCAATTTTAATTACATGCCTCAATCATAAAGCAAGCCAGAATTTATCCTTTCTACCTAGTCTGATCAAAGCCTGCTAACAAAGTCTAATATTATGGCTTGAGTGTTTAGTTAAGTTTTCTCAGGCTGTTATAAGGTTACTTACTGAGGGTTTATTAGGAACATAATTCATGTACATCTTTTGATCCATTTGGGTCAGCTGATTATTATTTTTAAGTGTACCTGATGTTAAGTACATGGCCCCAGAGGATGTAGACTCCAGGGTTTCCAGGAGCTGAGGGACTGCGGTGCATGGACAGCATTCCCAGGCCCTTAGTCATAAGGTGCACTCCAGATATTTCTTCCATCTGCCCCAGGCTAGTAGGTTACAGGTCACTTTGAGATAAGGTTACCAAAGTACCAGCTGGTTCAACAGAAGTGCTGCTGGGACAGAATGAGCTTGATGGCACCTACGGTCCATCTAGTCTAAACTCATTTTTCTGGGAGTGAGCAGCATTGACTGTAATTTTTTTTTTTGAGGTATAACAAAGTCATACAGTAGGATGATACAAAGTAATCTGCCTCTTCACTGGTCCCTAGCAGAAATTCACTCAAAAACATGAAGTTCCTTTCCAACACTTTCTGGAAGTATCAACTACAAGGGGTAGCAATGCAATTCACAGATGTCTGCTCTTCAAGTCAAACACTTTGTTTTAATCGGTTCACTGACCTAGCTAGGTGTTGGCTCAGTCAGTTAAGAACTTAAAACATTTCAATTTTGTTTACTATTGTCTAGACACAGAAACATCTAACTAAGCTACTACATACTATTTGTTCGATCTATGCTTGTGTTTCCCCTTAGTTTGGAAATTCATCTCCTTAATGATTTAGTAAAAGTAAATGGAAAGAACAGGTAATGAGTAACTAGTGAAGGGGCAGGTAAGTAGAGGATTCTCCCTCCCCCCTCCCTTTCTTCTCATTTGAGAACTATGACCCTCTTATAAAATGTGGGGTTTGGGGTTTTTTTTGGTTGGTTTTTAGGTTTGGGGTTTGGTTTGTTTTTTCTTCATTTAAAAGGTTTGCCTTGTCTTTCTTTGGAGGGATTCTTAAGAGTATGACGAATTTTATTACATAGTTAGGACTAAGTCAAACCTATTTAGGGGTTAGCAAACACTTCCCCTCCACCTCCTTGGAGAACTTCTGGTGCTATCAAGAGAGAGTGAGTGCAAGTGAGCATGTGTTTAAAATTCAGATCTAGAAATAAGTGTGGCTTTATTTTTAATTTCTGTTTGATGCTATCAGATGCTACCTCTAGAATACCACACTTCTGTAAAAAAGACAAAGTATTTTTATGTGTATTTTATGTGCATGTGTACTAATGCAGATTATAACAACTCTATCAGAATACTACACACATCTTATTAAAACAAATATTGGATACAAATATTTTTCCTGCCAACTACAACTAGATGACCATTTCAGAAGCATACCTGGCAATGCCGCCTTTTATGTAATTATCATCCACATTACAACTTTAAACTAATAGGGGGTTTTTTTTGTTTGTTTGTTTGGTTTTTTTTTTTTTTTTTTAAGTGGAGCTAGGAAAAGCATCAGATACCAGTCAGTGTCATACCAAGCTTTGCTGCTAAGTGAATCACACATGATCAAAGATTACTAGATGTACTAAATTTAGTAAGCCGGATTTGCTATTTAGGTTGAACTGCATGCGGACAAATGATAATACAATCACTTGAGTGGGTATCAAACCACAACAACAAATGCTATAGTAATTTGTAGCAGATTTGACATAACTATTTAAAAAAAAAATATAAACCCCAAACTATAAATACTGAAATTGCATACTGTTTATACATTATACATTTGCACCACAGCAACGTGAAAATCCACAGTCATTTCATGTTCTTTAAGCATTCCAAAGCCTTACCTTTGAAGAGCCATTTGAGTACATCTGTATCATATTTTCTGCTCCCTGTTTTACCTTCAGTTCTATATCCAATTGCTTCTTTAAGGCCATCAATCTGTTGTTAGTAGAAAAACGAGGATCGCTATTTGGAGTATCAGGAGTCCTAGGACAATCTGTGAATTAAAGGTAAGATGTAATGTGTGCGGGGAGGGGGGGGGGGGGGGGGAGAAAAAAAGAAAAAAAAAAAAAACAAAACCCAAACTCCTCCCCTGCAAACCACCCTAAACTCTATTCTATTAAGTTATAGATTAAACAAAGCTAGAACATCATACTTAAGTATTAAGACTGACCCTCCCGTCCAGAGCTACTTTGCAACAGCACTGCAAATGCGCCTTAACATGAAAAGCCTCACGAAAGCCTAGTGACTCCTACACATGTCCTAATTCACATGAATCACTTCCGGGAGTGGTAAAATAGGCAGGTTTGCAGCTAGGTCTATTTTCGTTTCAAAGGAGATTTATTTCTTTTGGAATGTCTCAAGTCAATTAAAAATGCAGTTTTTCATTAAGCTTTCTTACACTCCTGATTTTAAATCAAAGTGTTTTAAAAACAAACAAACTTGGACAATAATATTCAATACTAATGAGCATGGTCTAAATACAGATATTATGTAGATCCTCATCGATTCTAGTGTGAACACTGCAGACACAGTTTACGTCAAAATTAAGACTAGATAAAACGAGACTTTTCCTTAGCCGTAAAGCTGAACAATTTTTGCTCTGGAATCATAACAGAATCCTGAGATAACTGAATATATAGGCAGACAGGTTATTGAACAACCGCGATCTGTGGGAAGGATAAAGCTTTTTCGTTTGACAATAGAATCGTTTAGATCTCCATCTTGCTGGATTAATTTAATGGAATGCAAGTTAGTTTTATCCATCAAATTATATAGTCAAACTCCTAAACTTTTCTATCCTCCTCCAGAAAAGTCTCCTAATCACTGGTTCATATTTCTGCTTCTGCAACATGAACTGCTAGTGAACTGAAAATAAGTGGCCACTGGATTATTTGCTAGTACTTAACTATTTCCAACATGACTGTCCTTTTAGCTAACTATCTTCCCTAACAGTCGCAATGGCTTCTCTTCCAACCTTTTTGTAAAAGAGGATAAATCATGCCCACTGTAATAATGTTTTTTTTGCTGTTGATATCTTCTACCTTAGCAAATGAGAGAATACCTTCTCTATGGGCAAATGACAGTTGGTCTCCTGGAAAATAATATTCACTCCATACCAACAGTACAGTCTTTTTTCCTGATTTTAATTAATTTTCCTTGAATTAAAACTAGGAAGATGAATGAAGTTCCTGAAATCCTCAATTACTAGAAAACACAGTTATTGCACTAGTAGCTTACAAATTATTAATTATGAGGTGTCATGGGGAGGAGATGTCTTATCTGCCATTTCACACTTCTTCCATAGAAGCTTCTGATAACTACTTTTGGAGATTTGATACACTTTACTTGCAAGTTTGCTGAGTAATTTCCTCCTAAATTGCAATCTTTGCTGAGGCTACATACAGATTTCATGTAAGGAGAAGTTTTAAGTTCCTCTGCTGCTAATTCACTCTTCAGTTCAAGCCACTTCAAGACTCTTGATGAATCCTCACTACTTAAAGGTAGTACAGAAAATACCAGATGTTAAAAAAAAAAAAAAAAAAAATCCATGTTATTCCTCATCTGTTTTGTCGTTCTCCCTCTCCTCAATGTTTTGGCTTGGTTTCTCTGTGAAACTGCACTTGAACAGCTTTACCTTAAATCTGTTTTTAATAAAACAAAGATTAACAACATGCTTTCCTCTCACTTGTGTCTTCACATTCAACTAATCCTCACCTAATAATCTGTTCAAAATTAGAACAAATGTGAAACTTGAAAGTCACAGTGTCAAGTCTCCTTGTAAAGTAGATTAATCGTATAAATGAATATTTACCAACTTTAGATTTATGATGCAAGCATCTACCACTTAAAGATCCCAGCCCTCTGATGATCCCTGGGAAGACTGTGGGGCTCCCTGGGAAGACTGTGGGGCTCCTGAAGTCTGTTTTCACAGCTTTTAAAGACGCACACAGGCAGTCTTCTTTTGCATTAAAACAACACTCAAGTTGCAAGTCAAGGACTAATTAGAGATACCAGGTTCAGGCTGCCCAGGCAGCTGTTATTATCTCCCTTTGCGTGTCTGCACTGTAAAGGTGTAACCACATCACTTACCTGGGTCATCTCAAGAGTTGGTCTGCACTCATGGACATAAACTACCCTCTACCATTTAGTTTAAATGGTTCTACCATATGCTTTGTTAGTAACCAGCAGCAAAGGAAACTCTTCTGCAGGATGGACTAATTGCTAGAAAGAAATTATGTTTTGCCTTCAGGCATAATAGCTGCTCACTAAATTCCCAAACATGGAACAATATGGTTTCTTAACAAAGATTTTTTTTTTTTTTTTTAAAGAAAAAAAAAGTTTACCAACAGCTTTTCAGAAATGGCTTCCAAGTGACTCCTTCTGCTGCCCGGCCCCATTACAATTCAGTAAGCAGCCTGAGACAGCTTCTTACACAAGAATTCCGATTAAAGTTTTAAATCAGCCAGACAAACTGGTCCTGTTATGGAAAGCATTGACAATCTTAGCAGCAGCACTACAAGCTGCATCTGTATTAGCTGTTTCCCTCTCTCTTTGTAATGTCTACTGAGGTTGTAATCACTTTGGTATGGCTAGTTATCTCTGATCTATTTGTGTAAAGCACTATACAGAGGGGCTCAAATCTCATCTGGAGATATTCAGTCATCTTCATAAAACAAATAAGTAATAAATTCATCCAGATAATTGCAATTAATGGGATTTATGTATATGCTTAAAGTTAAACAAGAGTTAAGTACTCGTACCAAATTGATATTTCACTCAGGTAGGTAAGTGGGGACAATAAGAGATTCTCCAGTTTGCCACGTTTGTTGGTCAATAAGGACAGTACAAGACTTGCCATTTTGGATGCATTCAAGTCCAACTTTGCATAGGACAGCAAGAGCTTTGCTGGGGTATGGATTAGCGCTCCTAGGCATTTTCTTCTTGACAGTGAATATCAAGTGAAGTAACAGAAGTATTTCAACTGAACCTGACTTCGTTTCAAGTAACTAGCACGTTGTTTTTGCTGAACAGCTATGAATGTTGTTGCCTGACACAAATGAGTTTTGTGCAGCTTGTCAGCACACATCCAGGCTGCTGGAACAGCTGCAGTACGGCTTCCCCAGCACCTGCAATATCCTGTTTTCATGAAAATATACTCCTAAGATTTAAAATAAGTTAATAGTGATGGTTTAACTGATTTCTTTTTTTTTTTTTTTAAATGTCTGGATTGCATGAGGACAATGGCAGTTTTCATTCTGAAATGTTTATCTTAACCATGATCTTTGCTCTTCTGAAAACCTTTTCAGGTTGAGTCTTTGCATAGTGCTCACCAGCAAAAACTTCTTGCTTCTAAATTGCCTTTTACGAGCACTCCCATCTAAATTAAATTTATTAGAGTAGTGACACAACTCTACTCTTCTGAGACTGCAGCTCATTTCTTTGGGGACTTTTCCCCAGATGCTAGGTATGCTATTTCTTCAATAAGCTCAGTGTGAAATCTAGGATCCCATGTAACTTGCTGGATTTGGGTTCCTGGATGGTACTGCAGCATTCTCCTAAGCTACTCAATTAGCAGCAAGTGCCCTTGGGTAAACAGTTAATTTTAATCTTATTTGAGGATATTTAATTGCAGTTAGCCTCATCAGTGTCATACCCAACAGAAATACCTGTGATGCATGTTTAGGCATTGCTGGAGAGGGGAAGAAAGAGGCATCATCAGGCTTTTTTCAGGAAGTCAGATGGTTGCATCAGCACTTGAACTAAGCCATCAGTAAGTCCAAGGCAGCAGTGGACATTCTGCACTCAGCATCCAGCACTGACCTCCTGGCAACTTTTGAAGTTCAACTGAATTTCAATTTAGTAATGGCTAATTTTAACTACTAAACAAGTGGCAGGAGATTGTTTCAAATTGCTTCAATAATGTTATTCTATATTAAGGTTCCTCAAAGTTACCATGAAATTCCCATGGATATGAGCCTTGTAGGTGGATTCTGCTGTCTAAAAAGTCACTATCTACACCAATTTGGTTGCTACCTCTACCAGCTTCCAGTAATTGGTCTTTGGTGTCTGACAGATTAACCTAGTCACTTGTAGGGACAAAGGAATCCCCAAAACAGTCTCTCTCACTCCCCTGTCAGCTAGTCATATTCTTAAACAAAATAATTTATTTTCCTTATGACTCCTACAGCCAAATTTGATGTAAAGTGGATAGCTTAGAAGTTAGTTAGGAGAATGGAAGAAGCATGAACTTGTCTTTTTGATTTCATGTTCTCCACATTTTATCCAGTGTCCTCAATTCCCTCAAAGGTTTTTCTATCATCTCATCTTCCTATCCACCTTTACTTCTGCTCAGTAGGACAGATTAATTTCCCAATTCATATATATCCTACATATCAACTATATGCCTAATTAAATCAGTGACTTGCTGTAGGTAAACTATTTCAATCTCACACCTCACTGAGTCACACTAAACCCCACAATCTCTACTGCTACTTTTTAGACACCTGAAAAGAATATCAACTTAATCTGTTCTACTGTGTAGAAGTATGTTTTCAAGATACAAAATTTCTTAATTGCTAAGACTGAAGCAATCATCCCCATGTTACGCATTAAAATAAATCTCTCATTTTCAGCAGTAATGGTCACTAGGCTTGTCCTACTCATTTTGTATTGCTGCATTCTGCTTCACTCTTAAGTGCTGACCTACAAATTTTAAAACTCTGCACCCTAGTATGACTAATACACTGCATGTTAAGGGCAGACCTGGGTACAAAGTCCCACTTCTAAAACAAATCTAGATTCACCAGCAACCCCATAATGTAAAGTAAACCTATGTTATGCTAAAAGTTGTTTCTGAATCATACATCTGCTGCCAAATCTACCCTCACATTCAGTAATATAGCTTTTTAGCAAACTGCACTTTTTGGTTAAGGTTTAATATCAAATCTTCAAATAGTTGTGAAAATAGTTTCCTATGGCATTAGGAAATGGAAAGCTTTCAGCTCTAGGCAAACTACCATCAAAACATCTTAACTTGCTTGAAATGGAATATTAAAACACGTTTTTCTATAGTAGATTCATTAACACTACATTTAATGGGTTTAACATGTATCAACTACCCTGTGCTGATTACAAAGGAGTTAGACTACAAATTAGCAGTTTGTTAAAAAAGTAATGTAAGTTACTACTTGATACCATAAGCAATAGTTAAGAGTCACAACAGCTTGCATGGCACTTTTCAGCTCCAAGTCTGGAGCACTTTACAAATATATGTTCACATCCGCTTTTCAGATACAGGAACAAGGAAAGATTAAATGACTTCTCCAAGTTACCACAATGACCTTTCAACCAGTCAACAGAAACAGTCCAAAAATCTTCAGAGTTCAGGCCTGACAGGTCAAAGGGATCATCATCTTGTAGGCAATGATTCTCTCAGTGTTACTTCTCAATGGATCTCAGTCCTGACTTTGCTACTTAGAACCTGCGAAAACCTACACAGTATACTCTAGAAGACAGGGAAAAACATAGGGCCACCCCCAAAAAATATTAAAGTACATAAAGAGAACACAGACCTTGACTCCCACAGTTCTTGAACCCTCTTTACCTTATTTTCAGCATTCATGCTCTGCACAGTATAAAAATTTCCCATGTATTTCCTTCTCTCTTTAAATCATAACTGACCAGAAAAAGGTCAAACACGAGTTAAAGTGAAAATCTGTAACTCAGAATAAAGCTAACCTCAGGAAACAATGCACTTATTCAGGGAGCTCCCATATTCATGAGCAAATGGTTATTAAATTCACTGTTGATCCCGAGCAAAAGCAAGAATTCCCAAACAGAGATACCTGTGACCTCTCCACAGAAGTATCTTCTGTCAGATGGCAGTGATATTTAGGGCTATGTGTCTACCTATTTGCTGAATATTATGTGTGTGTGTATTTATAAATATATACACGCTCACACAAGCTCCCACACAGTTGGCGTGTTTTGTATTTACAGTTTTATATTACTAACCTTATCTTGCAAAGGCCAAGCTCACCAATACCTTGTCAAACTTAAGACTTCAGTATTAAAAATCAGAGTACCACCTAGATAACTTGCACCCATTAGTCTCAAGACAGACAGAATGTTTACTGATAGTGCTCTCCCTCCATGAATTAGTGACCATGAACAAGGAAGGAGACAGGCAATTAAATTACAAGGCAAACAGTGTAAAAAACCTCAAGCATTTCAATTTTGGAGGGTGGGTGCTTGTAGATCTTTGATCTAAAAAGAGATATTAAAAAAATTAAAGACTACTACTTTTTTCATTTTTTTGGCAATATATTCTATTAAAATGGGTCTTACATAGGAATACCTGATGTGATACTATACAAAGAATATAAAGATCTCAACAGAATTCCTAAGTTTTTTCTTGCATATTTCAATAATTAAGACTGTAAAAGCTATCTACCAAAACCACTTTGAACAGAACAAAAGTTAAAAACATAGTACTAAGAAGTTTAGCATGCATCAAAAGCAGATAGAAGCACGTAAGTTTATCAACCTTGACCTTTTACCCCTTGAGCCCTTCATGAAGCCTCTGGTATTTGAACACAAGGCATGAAGAGTCTGGCTGCTAACAGTTATTCACAAAATAGGCACTGCTGGCCTTTTCAGAAGTGTACTAAGGATTTGAACAACATTATTTAGATCTTTGTACCCAAACCTTCTCTCTAGAACTAGTAAATGCTTTCTTAGCGTCTACTGCATTTCCCAAGTCACACACAAGGACAATATTGCTCATTTAACTCGTTGTGATAAGAGTTCTAAAACACTACACTGGAAGGGGGCATTCTGACAACAGCATTCAGTGCTCATCCACTTTTCAAGTTCTATTATTAGATGAACTTTACAAATTTATGTTCACACAGATTTTTATATTCGGTCTATATACAGTTTATATACAGTTTTCTTGCTGTTCCACTCTTCCCGTTCCTTTAAAAGCCATGCTACTGTCCATACTGAAGCGGATTTTCATAAAGCTTAGCTGATATGGAACAGAATGCTTCATGCCAACTAAAACCCCAATGGCTATCTATGAGGCATACATTATTGTATTCATTTTCATTTCATGCTGCAGCAACTACTTTGCCTCACTAGCTCCAGCTGCCCCCCCACAACCCCGCCCCTTGTATGTTGTGAAGATCAGAAGTGAAAAATGCAGAGAATACTGTGCAGGCCACCATGGACACTTCAACACTTTTGCAGCATGGCGCAGAGCCAGACAGTATGAACTGCTGACATCACCTGCCAGTGTTTTCCTAAATTCTCACTGTAACCAACCTTTCTTCACAAGGATGATACAGTCTTTTATTCTACTGCCCAAGCTTCTTAGGGCTTGGCATTCACTTTGCAAACACCTTAGACGGCTTGTGCACGTTTATTAACCTTTTGCCAAGAAGAGTCTGTGCAATGTGAAATCACCAGGTTGGCAATATCTCCCAAGTCATTCCACAAAGCTGAAAAAGGACTGTTTACTTTCACAACATCCATCTTAAAATATCAAGCCTGGTATTTTTAAAAAATACATTCAAAATTAGTACTGACTCAATGCCACAGAAAATACTGATTAAAACCATTAATTACAACTGTTCTATGATTCTGTGAAAACTATTTCAAATTGTCTTTAAAATGGTAGCTTTATTGTGGAAAAGCCTGAAGACTTAACAAATCATTGCAACAGTAAGAAATGTTTGATAAGTTAGTCAGATAAATGGCATAACAGAAAAACAGTTTTTAAAAGTTAGATTACACTGATTGAGAAAATATTTTAATATAGTAATAGCTGAAAGTGAAGAACTGGTACAAGTTAAGTTAGTCTTTAGAGCATCATTAAATAGTCTGTGAAATACAGTGCTCCCCAGAAAAAAATTTTAAACTCAAAGGGACCAGACGCTTATTTGTGAGCCAAAACAAATAGGCATACATAAGTAATAAACTCGCCAGCTAAGGGTTTGCTCATTCCCAGAACAATTTTTTCAAATGAAATGGGATACAGCTTATCTAAGCTAAGAGAAAAAATTGATTTCACAGTAACATATGGTACCTGCAACATCTTCTGGATCCGTTACAACAATGTGTGCATTTAGCTCCTGTAACTTATGATGCAAGTCTTCTAACTTCTTATTTGATTTTTTCAAAATGTTGTCCACATATGCCAAGTTCTTTTTATCCGTTGTGACCTTCCTGAGGTTCTCTGCTCCCTCCTTGATTTTAAGTTCCTTCCTTATTTCCCGCTTGATTTGGTCCTTTATTTCATCCAGCTTCTGCTGTACCATTGTATCTGAAAAGTCCAACTTTTGGCCAGTGCTCACATTCTCAGAGGCTAGAAGACTTTTGGCATCCCCCTAGTAAAAAAAAAACACAACAGTAATATAACTACCAGGAAACACTGTTTCTTGACAACGCATGCTGCACACTTAAAATGACTAGCCTTTAGGCCTCTGTATATTAAACACTCACTTTGTAAGACCATTTACTAACCATGGGTCTACACTCATGTCGCCCTAAAGCAACAATCTCGCAAGACATTACATGTTAACTGGAATTACATTTTACAACAGATTTATTTTAAATTTAGTGACATCTTTACTATGCCTATTTTTAACACCAAGAGATTTAAATACTTCTGGATTCGTCATGGCTGCTTGCCTGGCAGTTATATGCCTCAGAGCTAATGACTCACATTTGTAATTTTCTAGATTTAATTGTGTGTTTTAACAGACCAAATGGATATAGGAAATAAGACTAACTTCTAACAACTATTATCTATGATGAATTTTTATACATTCATTAGAATAGATTCCTTTTAAAGATTGTAAAAAAAAAGTTAAACCTAGTGGTGTTTGCAAATGTTTAAAGAAATACTGGCATCTTTATAAAGATTTATCAAGATGTTACTGGAAAACAAATTTGCTAGTTTTTTTTTTTTTTAATCCCTCAAGTAAAGCCTTTCACTTTAAAAAATAATAATGATTAAAAAAAAAATAAATCTTATTTTCTTGTGCAGGCAAGCTAGGCTGAAATGGAAAAAAAAAAGTTGCAGCAATGAATAGGAGTTGGTGGAGTAAGGGAGCAGGAATATATGTGAGGTCATGTTTGTGCTTAGTGTATGTTTACATATCATTGAGAAGTAAGAGTACAAAGGGCATGGTATAGAACCTACATTAATAAAGTACAAATACAATTAATTACATACGTAATAACACTTGTTGTGTGTCTTATACATGGGCCCTGTACAATGAGTAGATGCTAGGTCCTACCCAAGAAGGCTTAGTGAGAGCTGAGGGAAGGTCAAAGAAGGGCTCTCCTGAACTTAGAATCTGATCCAGTCATAATTCAGGATGTATTTAGTAAATGCGTGGCCTGATCTGTACATAACTACCCAAAAGACCAAAATTACTTCTGAAATATTTGGGTGGACAGTAAGGTATTTGAAGGGATGATTAAAAATTCAAAAGTTTCGGGTGTAAAATTAGTTGTCATCACTATTTGCTCTTGGAAACACCAACAATACAGCAGAGGAAACAGTAGAAGAAAACATCCAGGAAGGAGTTCAAGAAGCACAGCATGGGGCTAATAAACTGTAAGAATGTCCCAGAACACATGATCTCTAGATACAGCCCACAGCAACTTGTTTGTTTTCGGAAGATTTTGGGGAAATGAGGATCATGAAGGTTGTGCCTGGGCCATACACATCAATAGATAATGCTGGTCAAACTATTTCAGTCTGTGCACTTTCCAGTGATACTGCCTTCCATAAGCAAGATCCAATCTACTAGTCCTCAACTATAATTTTACAAGTTTACTAAATCACCTTTAAACCCCTCTTATTAAAACATTTCTACCCATAGCTGCTACTTTTACTACAAACAGTTAGCAACTTGAAGATTCTTAAATATTAAAAGTAGTCGGAATCACCATCTTGCCACGGAATTTGTCTATCAATGAAAAAGATGACAAGCAAGCAACTGAGTAAGAAATGAAAGGGGAAAAAAAAAATCATGCAAATTTATACTTAAAGTGCACTTGTGATTCCTGTAAGTGCATTTCTGTTAGTGTAGATTAAAATAAATAATTTATTATGCATATGGAGAGAGGCTATTAATAGTTATACTGGGAAATACATGACATTGTTTCCATATATAGGCATATAAAAAGAATCAACTTTTTTTTTAAAGAATAATCAATAGTGATGAGCAACTAGTACAAAGGTTCATATCCATAATGAAGGAAACTGACTAGCACATGTTGAGTGTTTTGTTTTGAGAAACAACTGAAACTGAAAATAAATTCATATAGTAACCATATAGCAACTAAAGTAATAAGTATATCCAAATTAGATTCAGATCTTTGATTTTCCTGTTTGTCTAACACATAAAAATTTAGGATGTAAAAAAAGAACTTCAAGATTAGTATACTACTATATAGCCTTTAAAAACAGAGATCAAAATGGTGTTTGTAAATAAAAAAAGTGGGTATTTTTAAACCATAATCCTTTGCACTTGTTCTGCAAGCTTCCTGGAAAATAACTCATCATCTACCTCCTTCAAAGCATGGTATTATACTTTTCAAAGTTCACAGGAGAAAGACAAGTGGTAAATGTAAAAAAAAAAAAACAAAAAACCTAACCTCCCCCCAAACCCCAACCAAACCAAAAACCAACCCCTACAAACAACCTCCAAACCAAAAGAAAACCTTTATTCCGTATTCCAATAGCACCTGAAGTATGCTAAAATTATGCCAAGAATGTACACTTCTCAAACAGAACAATGTAATTAAAATATAAATAATTCAGAAATATTCTTGACTAGGGTTTCCTAAAGAGACTTCAGTTGTTTATCTATTGAACGATAATGTATTTTGTTACAAGGGAGGTTTTTATCCCTCTAAAAGCCCTACATCCCACCTGTTAAAGGGATGTTATGTCCTCCCATAAACAGGTTTTGGAGCCCTTGTTCCAGATACAGAGCCTATAACAAGTCTTCAATTAAATTAAGTCTCCATGTTCATTAGTAATTTGCATTCCAAATTTCCAGTAATTAAGTTAGTTCTCCTCAGCTTGAGCAGTTTCAGCAGCACCTTTGTCCCTGGACTTAAGGGTTTCAGGATCCAGAGTCTTCTCCAATCTGCTTCTGAGACAGCTAAGAGTTCAATAGCGTGGATGCTAACACTGGAAGCTGGTCACATTGCCTATGCATTTAAGCATTCATCTCTAAATCCCACCCCCGAAAGCCACAGATGATACTCCTTCTGTCTCTCTTGTCATCCAGAGTTAATTACACTTTTGAACTAAAAGTATCCTGTCACCTAGCTACCTAGATGTGTCACCTGGCACAAAGGTCACTGTGAAATAAAGTCTTCCAAGGAGGCAACCGTGCACTCAGTGACCCTGAAGGTCACTGTGAATGCAGAGCAAGAGCGTGTTCTGCAAGCAAAGTTGCTCCTCCTGCTCCAGCAGCAGCACGTTTTGCTGCTGGGATGCAACGAAGGTTGGAGGCAGATCCTCATGCCGGAGAGATGAGCAGCCCCAGCAACGTTCCATTTTAAAATGGTGATAATGCCAAGATGGACACAACTGGGCAGAACGTCTAATAGTTGAGAAAGAGAAGCGAGATAGGATTTTTGTCTTTAAGAAAAGCACCTCCCAAAATGCCAAACTCAAACTCTACTTTTAAACTGGGAAGTGACTTAAAACACAGCATATTCCAGCTTTTGATGACAACCTATTACAAGTCTCTTGTTAGAGCTGAATATTCTTTCAAAAAATTGTTTTCCCCATTTGGATAAACTCCCTCCCAGGTTGAGCCTCACATCCATTAGGACATAGGTGTTCTGTCCCTTCAACCTGAAAACTAAGTATGTCAAAAGAAACAATGGTTGGAGGTAGGGGCCAGGTCCTTTCCTTTGCACTGCTCAAGCAGGCAGGGTGCAAAGACAGAAGAAATCATTCACATTCTCTATACCAAGAAACCATCAATGGATTTTGCACAGCCACTTCTTTTACTCTCCCTCCCAGAATCATTTAACATAAAATATCTTAAGAGTAGAAATGCCCTGAAGCAGATAATGACTAAACCACTCCTGCTGGCAAAACAGAGAACAGGCCTCACTGCTTTAAAATGTAAGACAAAAGAATGGGCAGCCAGTTACCGATCCTCAGTTTCTTTTTTAATTCTGGTAGTTTTTTGACTGCGGGTTAGAAGAGAGGAGCCAAGCTTTGTTGGGTGGTCCCAGGACTGGGCCACTCAGCATACCATCCTTCCCTTGTGCCACAGCAGACTGCTGGTGACCTAGTTCTTTGCCCCAGCAGCAGCAAAGGGCAGCAGGCACCCGGTGCTGCTCATAAGAACCTGCTTCTGGGCTTGTAGCTGTACAGAAAGCAATTAGAGGCAGTGGTGTATACTTCTTTGAAATGGGAAAATACATGTTTACAAGTCAGACTGGAGATTTCTGAAACATTTCAGCATATAATGGAACTGAAGCTATGTTTACTATAATAAACTATCAAGGACCACAAATTAGATACTACTGCTTTAAAAAAAAAAAAAAAAAAAAAGGAACCCATATATATAGCTTTCCTACTGCCATGGCCTAATGACTCAACCTCACTTTGATTGCTGGCTCAAAGACTATCTATTTACACAGGTGAAATCAAGATGCCAGCCTTCAATTTCTGTACTCCTGGGAAATGTTTTAAGTATAGCTGCTGAAAATAATGGGTAGTGGTCTGAGCATGTCTTTTAATACACAGAGTCTATTCTGGCTGATGTGGTGAAAGAGAGTAGTAATGTTGTTTATGAAAACCCAATGGGGCCCCACACTTTTTCCTCAGGTCAGTTCTGAGCCAAATAATTGGTGAAGCACGTGCCTTGCCAAACTGCATTTACCAGCCAAACTCCCATTTAAGAATAAAACATCTCAATTGCTGAAGGATGGAAATGATACTGCTGAATAGAAGAGAGTACCATGAAGCTGAACATATCAGAGAATGCTGCTTAACTGCTTAAGTTGTGTAAACTGAATGACTTCCAACACAAAATGAGATTCTCAAATTGTCACCTCTTAGAAGAAAAAGGTAACGCTAAAATCCTGGGTGTTAATACCTCCCAAAGAGTTGCTCCTAAGAGCACAGTATAGCTGCACTGTGTTATACCACGTATTTACCACAGAGGATACTGAATAGGGCAGGAATTCAGATCACTTATTTCTGGTAGGAATTGTTATAGAAATGTAAGTGGAGCCTTAAACTACAGCATGCTTAACAGCTGCTGTGTACTCAGGCACAATATTATTTACAGTTCACATTGACTTGCTACTAGCACACACTCAAGTTGTCTTTAGGGAAAAAAAAAAAAAGACCGTATCAAAACTCACAGAAAAACTGTGTATATTTTTCCTAAAACTACTAGCATTCATTTTTGTATGCTCTTGAATTTTAGTAACCGTTTCAACAGATGATAATAGACAACTAAACAATAAGAAAACCTCTTTAACAGGTATAGTAAAAAAAGCCTGGCTATTTAATATAAGCATACTCATTTCAAATATAAAAATAGGATTTTTCATCTTATGTATAATTACCATAATCCAGAAAGACTGTTTATTAATTTTTCATTTCATTTTGAAGAGCTGCAAGTACAGATTTGGAACTATTAGGTCTCTTAGTACAATTTTCTGAATAATCTTGGCGGGGGTTGGGGGGGAGAAGTTTTTCTGAGCTAACTGCCAAGGTCCCTGAAACTCTCTATAGTAATTCCTGAAACTACAGTAGTCTTTGATTTTAAGAACAATGTTAATCAATTGCAAACTTCCCTTCCCCCTGAAGTCATTCATAAAACCAGATGTGACTGCTTGTCTGGATTACTGGAACTACATGGACTATTTCCTCCTGCCCAGAAGCAAATGTGATTGTGGTCAAGATCTCAGCACTCACCCAACATCAAGAACAACAAAAAAAACCCCAAACCTTGGAGGCTTAATAGATTTTGGCATTAGTTTGCTGTGCTAACATGTCGCAAATCAGGATTTAAACTTAATCTAAGTCACAGGTCTCTGCTTTGTAACAACAGGCTGCTTAAGGCACAAAGATCCATAGTGCATTGCATTATACGTGGATGAATTCGAGTAGGACACTGATTAAACAGGGTTCAATTCCTATGCGCAAACAGTAAGTGCCTGGCTACATGTATAAGAGATGAAATACATTTAAAAAAAAAAAACCAAAAACGAAGCGTTCCTTAAAATAGGGATGTTCAACCTACAGTCCTCAATCAGCTGATCCCCTCTGCCTCCCTCTCCCAGTTTCAGATGTTGCCCCGATGAACACTTCAGGAGTAATGTTTACTTTTAATCACGCGATAGCTGCTGGGCTGCAGCACTCAGTCCTACAGCACCTGTATGAAAAGCTGTGTGGCCTGCTGCAGCCAGAACGTCACACCTAAACAGGTGATAAAATTCCCTGGCGATTCCTCGCTAACATCTAGGCTTCCAGCCACAAGTGATCCCTGATTAGGCCAAGGTTTACTAACGCAAAGAGCACGCTCCCCAAAAGTCTGTAAGCAGCACAGACTTGCTTACAGAACAGGAAGTTGTGTCCGTGAAGTGATGTGGCAGCACTGATTATAGAAAGGGGCATAAGAAAGAGAGACTTCCTCGCCATGGAAGGGAAGGAAAACATTTTAAGAAATGCTGCCTTCAGCTGCTTCTCATTGTAGCAGCTCCTGCTGGTTTTATGCTAGGAGAAGGACCTGCAAGAAGGCTTGCAAAGAAATATGACATTAAAAGAAAATCCTCACAATCACCTTTCTGATGATTGCTAGGACTCGATGGAGCCTATGGCGCAACATAAGCAATGAGCACTTGAATCTGAGGTCAGTAGATGGCTACAGTATCCAAGAAGTGTGACTAGGTATTCTGGCAACAGGCATTGTACAGACACTTCAGCAGTTTCCAAACTTTCATCTATAACTTCAAGTTCCTACTTCCAGCCAAAAAAATTCCAGCAGAGCCCAGCACAGTGGAGGCAAACCTTACCCTCTCTAGTTTCAGATGTGCAAAAGAAACAGCACAAATCCCCATTACAATGAACGAGGCCTTCCATCACAACTTTTATTTACATGTGCATAGGAACAAGATCAGCATATGAAACTACACCTGTAACAATGCCACTCCTCCATTCTCTGCGAGACCTTGCTGTCTTAGTTTTAATTTAGCATCTCATTTTTAAGTGCATGTGAAGTACCAATGATTATCAGTGGTGCTACAGTAAATGAGTTAGTATAACAATTTAAAGAAGCAGAATACATACTCAGAAGAAAACTGCATTTTACATAATTAATATGGTTTCAAGCAGACCACACACAGTAGTAGAAGCTCTATTAAATGCCAAAATATAAATGAGCTCTTTCAAGTTACAGGGAAAAAGATTTTATGAACTGTTAATACCATATACTACATGCAGGAAGTACCTCCAATAATGATGTATCATAGAACTGTGCTAAGACTACTGAAGTAATTCCCCCTAAAATGCAGCCTCACCTAGATGCATACAGTAGAAGCACTGCAGTGATAACTTCTCATCTAATTCCTGTAACATTATCATAGCATGTATTCATAATATGATAAATACACACACTCCTGTTTAAAAGATGAGGAAAACCAGGTGGATTAAATGACAGTTCAACAGATGAAAAAGAAGCAAGTTCAAAGCAGCACAATGTATTTTAAGAAGAGAACTCCCTTAGGCACAGATTCTGAAGTGGAGCTGTACATTTAACATACTCAGCAGCAAAAATGGACATGGATGTGTGTCGTATCTCCTACTGCCAACACTGGAATTCCATGCACAAACTGGTTTTGCATTTTCCAAATTTGACCTGGAAAATTTAGTCTTCTTTCGAGTCATACTTTGGGGAAAAATTCTTAAGATCCCATCACACAAACAAAAATATGAAGACTGGTAAATAGCAGAGAAATTGCTATTTTTGTGTGTTTGACAGTTTGAGGCTGCTTTGAAGAAAAAATAAAAACCCACTTAAATTTTAAAATTGATAGCAAAAATAAGCATTAAAAAGGATTTAGGTTTTGGGCTTGTTTTGTTTGTTTGTTTGTAATTTAAAACAATTTCATATAAACATGGAGCTATTGTTTTCTTCATGGGAACATCTGTAATTTTCTGTACCATGTAAATATATAAACAAATTCATCCTCATGGCCTAGAATTATTTCTTGAATATATACAGTATGTACTTTTAAAATAAAGTGTATATTTTAATATTCTTGCCAAATACTACATATGGGTATGGACAGTATCCATTTCTTTTAGAAATTAATACAGTCATTTTGAATTACTGCTAGAGACTAAAACAAGGGTTTTTTTGAGAGAAATTCTTATCACTAGACTTGCCTCAGTTTGACTTGACTGATTTCTCTGTAGTTACATTAAGCTAAAGTTTGGCACAAGCAGTTGTTTTACTGCTCTGAAACGCTTGAAGTCCAACATAACTTACTGAAGAAATGGTCATGCAAATGTTGTGTGGAGAATTTGCTTCTAAGTACTAGTAATACAGAAACTAGTAATCTGTCCACAACAGAAAAACACTCTTCTCATTTCCCAAATAAAACAAATAGTAAGGTATCTGCTGAAGTTTGTGTTAAAGCAAACACCTAAAAAAAAAGCATTTCTGCTGCTACAGAAAGTTAGTATAGTTTTATGTCACCCCAATATAAATACTTTTATTGTTATTTTCATATAAAATATTTAACTAATTTTGTCTAACATTCCAAGCAGAATAATATTACACATATAGCTCAAGATATTGGAAAAAATACTACTACTCTATTATCCAAGCTACAGGATATGATATTTAATTTGGTAGAAGAGATTTTCAAAGGTAAAAAGGTCAGTCAACAGACATGAGTCACAATCATGCCTTATGACTTTGATAACTCCTCCTCAAACACAACGCACACTGTACAAAGGTGATAGTTGGGCATGCATCCAAAAAAATATACTTACCTTAATGTAAAGTTAACATTACAACTATACATTTTCAATGGCTGTAATGTTAACGTTAAGATAAGCATGTGTGGTTAAATTTCTGCTTGTGAAGAATTTTTAATCACTACGCAGAAATATCACAATAAAACCCCAAGGAACCCAAACCCCATTTATTAATACTTAATGACAAACAGGTCCACTTCCATTTGTAAGGTGGTTTTCTTCTATTACGGAAAAAAAAGAATTAGATAATAGCTACTATTACCTAACTAAAAGGTATTATTACCTATCTCAGATAATGCAACAGATTGACCATTCTGCTCATCCACAAATTACAGTATCAGCCATTGCCACATCTGTAAGTGGCGGTACTTAAAAGTGTTACAGATTCGAACTAAACTACAGGAGAAGAATGCTAAAATGCCTTACTACAAAACCAAGTCAGTACAATTTGGAACTTCTCTGTTCTTTTGGTGCAAGTTAAAAATCTTAAATCATTGAAATGATGTAAAAGAAATCCTAGTTAAATGGGAATTTCTCAATAACACATACAAGTGTCAGGACACTGTTAAAGAACAATTTGCTAATTTCTTTAATCTGAAAAGCACAAAAGTGATCCATGTATGAGAATCTCCATTTCTGGGATGGATAATTATAATAATAAAAAAAAAAGTCTCTCTGTTTCTGGCAATTCCAGCTTTCAGCACAGACAGCTGATATGTTAGTCCATTTAACTTTACTATATTTTACAGGAGCTATTTTTAGCCATTGCAAAACTAATGGAAGAGCTGAGAGTCTACATTCCACTCTAATTAAGACATCATCTTTAGCAGCC
Organism: Aquila chrysaetos chrysaetos; assembly: GCF_900496995.4. Lineage (NCBI taxonomy): Eukaryota > Metazoa > Chordata > Aves > Accipitriformes > Accipitridae > Aquila > Aquila chrysaetos. The sequence goes on from NC_044015.1 coordinate 25,328,773, forward strand.
AACTATTTTGTACATTATAAATGCAGCAATACATATCAGAGATAATACTAACATCTGTTTTATCAGGCAACAGGCCAAGTGGCTGAATACTAGATCATGGTAAAGGAACCAGATTTTTTTGCTTTCTAGGACTGTGCAAGAGTGCCTTCACCACAGCTTATGGGTGCCCCAGCTTGGTAGCTGAACCTGTTATTACAGGAAAAGGTTTGTATTTATACCAAGGAACTATGTCTTTATACTCTAGGATTGAGAACTCTTTCACAGTAGTTTTGGCTGTTATACCTGAAATTACTTAAGTTCACACCCTACACTCCAACCAGCTGGAAATGTTGTTCCTGTTTTCATCTCCAGCAGTAAAAGGATGGAAAAGCCTCCTTAAATCCTTTCCTCATCTTTACAGGTGGTCAGTAGAAAAGATCACTTTTCACTATTGGGGAAAAAGTATTGCCACACCCAAAGTTCTGCTTGCAGAGATGCAGGCATCTCATTCCACACTTTTCCAGTAAAAGTTTATGGATGAACACAGAGTTATTTATAGAAGCATTACTTCACATCCCCATTTGTCTGAGACTTTTACAGAGCATCACTGATGTATGCTGTGATACATCTGAATAGTGTTTTTGCAACCTTTCTTTCTCTGACCCTTAAAATACAGTAGGAGATTTCTCACTGGCTCTTAATGTCCATTTTCTATTTAAGAATTCCCTAGAAGTCATGAAGAAACAGAAGCCCATCTTAACCTACAACACAAGCAAAAAGAAAATTTCCTGACTTAACTGCTTTATATCCTATAGCAATGAAAAAGAGGCAGGTGATTTCACTTACTGATTACGTGGACTACAAAAAACTCTTAAAATTTACATTTCAAAATACAAGTCTGCATAAAGTTTTGGTTTTAAAAACTTTCTACATTTTTTTGGTTTTTAGGAGTCCTGATCCCCCACTGACCTGCCAGTAATCCAAATCTAGCTTCTTACAACCCAAAATGAACCTCTGACATTTATACAAAGTTGACAGTGAAAAGTGTTGAATAAAAGTCTAGGATTTTAGCTGAAGGACTTCTTAATGCTCATTTAACAGGTTTTACTCTTTATGTTCAGTCTCAGTACCATCTCCCAAGTAAGCTGTTTCCCATTTTGCATATATACTTGTGTAGGACTCTCTTCCATCTAAGTCTCGTTACTAGCACAGTTTCAATATCAGCTAAATTAAAAATGGGAAGCATCAGTTTCCAAATAGCCAATGCACCGATGAGACCTGTAACGTAACAGAAGTAAAGCAACGGAAAACAACAGCTTTTCAATGCATCATGTATAGATGTGCCTACAAAAGTAAATCTTAAAGGATATGCTATAAACCCAAGTTTACATAATAATGGCAAAAAGTTCTCTCCTTGCAACAGCATTAAAATAGGGGAACAACAGGTTGCTTTTAATACTGCTGAGTATTCAAAAAACCCACAATGAGGCATACTTGTTAGTGATTTCAATGCCCTTCTCTTTTCAGAGTGGGTAAGATTACACATGCATTCTGTGTGTTTTCCAGCACCAATCATGTGAATGGAATCTTGAACTTGGTATTTAACCTGTTTATCCTAAATTAATCCATTTTTTAATATTAAAAGCCTCAACCTATTTTACAGGGCATATATACACAGCAGTTTTCACACACACTTACTATTTTAAAAAAACGTTCTAGGAATATTTGTTGCCAATATTCTAGTGTAACTAATTCTGATATGCTCATAACTTTCAAGACATTCTTCTTGAAGGCTAAAAGTTTTCCACTTCATTCCAGTTAAGAAGCATTTTAGTTAGCAGCCTGAGAAAAACCTTTAGTTAGTAATCAAAACTATAGCATGAAGAATATGTTAAACAGAAGTAGAATATTCTGCTTTATCAATAACCAGAGCTACGAAAAATACTCTAGATATGACATTCAGCAGAACCTTCATGAAGTCCTTTGAGCTAAAGAAAGAAATTACTGCAGTCAGAAGCTATTTATGGTTGAAGTTTAACCTGCTGCATTCCCAAGAGTATCTACTATGTATTCCTCTATAATGAGCTATCTAATCTAAAGCATGTCATCTTTAGGAGATAAAAATACACTAACTTTTGACTGAGAAATACCAGCAGGAAGACTTCTTTTACTTGATCAGAGTGACCAGCATATTCTGACAGAAACTTAAATTTTAGAAGGTCATGGCTATTTCCTAGCTGTATTTGAAGGCAGGGGGAGCAGTCTGTGAGTGGGGTTGTGTGTGTGTGTTTTTTGAGGTTCTCTCAAGCATTCTATTAAAGAGGTCAAGAGTCAAAGGAGAAAAATAAAAAGCAGTCTCTATAATAAGAGAAGAAATTAAACTACACAAAAATAAAGTACAGTCTTAATCTGTCTACACCATCTTCCAAAATAAGATACTATATTTAGCTCAGGCCTCTCAACTGCACACTTCTCTGACCTCTCTGAGCATTACTAGTTTCTTCCCCCCCCCCCCCCCCCCCCCCCATTTTACCTAGCCAGGATGCAATGAACTGGCATTATTACAAACATTCTGGGGTACAGCCAATGCTTCTGCCTAGACACAGGTTCTCCCCGTTTTCTGAAGATGACAGAACCACAGCCAGCCCTTCCCTTCTCCTTTTGCTAACCCTGAGGGAGAAAGTGGCATCTCTGATCATTCTCAGTATATGACACCAAAATGCTCTTTGCTGCTTTAACTCAGATTTGCAGGAATTCCCAGTAGGTAAACTTGACTATGTACTAAGCTTCAAGTATATTCATTACGATAAAGAAACACTTAAATACTTCAGAACAGTAGACAGCTTATTTTATAACAGGGGAAAATTCATAAAAGTAACTAGAAACATCTGACATTTTCAACACACATGGTTAGCAAAGTGCAAGACAAAAATTAGTGGAGGAAATCTGCAGAAAACTTTACATGCTAGATGGAAATCAAGAAGAAAATAATTCAACTGCATACTTCAGAAAACGTATGTGAATAAATTCAGAGTATGGATGCCTGTAGTGAAGTTTAAAAAATCTGTTTACTTGAAGTACTATATAAACCTTAAATTGACAGTAAATTAATTCAGTTAAATGCAACAGACAGGAAGGCAGACAAATGCTAAAGAAATGAAATGTTACTTTTGAGTCCGTAAAACAGTATTGTCTATTATAGAAAGGAAAGAGCTACAAAAATGGGAGATCACTTGTGGAACTTGCATCTCCCTTGCCTTTCTTTCATACCCAAGGTCATTTGGTTCAAGAATCAAATTGGAGTTAAAGAAATCAGTTCCCACGTGCATGGCAGCTGCTGCCCTGACTGTGTCACTGAGTTACTCCCATCAAAAAGAAACACTTCAAAAAAGAACACTTTAATATTAGTGCTGGCTGCTAACCTGAAAAATAGAAGATGATACTGAATACTACTCCACAGCAGACCAATGTTCTTTTTCCTCCTGCACTTAAGAAAATTCTAAGGATTTGTTTTTAAATCTGTTAGAATTAGTTTAATTAAAGCTTGAGAATACATTCACTCACTCTCTTGTACAGAATCCTAATACAGGTGAACACCAATTTTTAAAGCATTTAAATTAACAATCATAAATTGTTTCTGCATTTTGCAGTATGTTACAACAAAAGGCAGAATTCAAGAAAGGAGTTTGCCCCCCAAAACAAAAATTAGCTGCTGCTGAATGCCATGTACTTTGCCATAGATACTCATTTTATTTGAAAAGTGCACATACAAAATGAAAAGGAAAAAAAGTCAGATTTAGATATTACTTTGTGAAGTGGCTTATGTGATGAGGAATCATATTTGAACCAACTTGATAACAATGAATAGTTAAAACTGATTACACTTTTCTCCCAACAGATGAATACTTAGTTTGACTCAGACTAACTGGTATGAATAAAAAAGTAGAGAACAACAATTAAAAAACCCTCTGAAATAAAATTTTTTCTAATGTTAAAGTACTACCTGTTTTAAATTTCAAAATGTCATGTTTCCATCTCTTCAGGAGAGGAGAGACTGAAGACACATCCTAGCAACTTGAAGAAAAATCATTAAATAATGGGTTAAGTTTCAAGAACAAAATTTAAATAATCTTCCCGAGGATCTCTAATTATAGATTATTATAATTTGCAAATCATAACTCTTAACATCCAGTCATTCTCAGCCTAAAACACCAGCTTCTTATGAGCTTATAAATAAGCAACAAACTCAAATATTGAAGAAAACACGCTTCCATTAAAGGAGATTGCCGAGTCCTAAATGGGCAGCAGTTCAAGAATGCTACACTAGTAGTCAGGCATGTACGATTTACAGTACTTTTACTTTTCTACTGCTGCCACTAAGTTTAGAACATGTTCTACAAAAAGGCCTTGCTGATTTTAAAAAGTTCTGTAGATCTGTAGTATGCTTATTTTGGTACTTTCTGATACAAGTCTTTGAAACAGTGTCTTCAGTCTGTCTTCTATAATCTTTTGCTAGAATCTAATTTACTGTATTCTGTCTCCCCACCCCATTATGCCCATGTAGCTCCCCATGTGCTCTGGACAGGTTGTCAGCAGCATACATCCTTACAGCTTCAGAGGTTAATAATGTAATTTTGTCTTTTATTTTTAAGAAAAGATGACGTTTCTTTGTCATCATTTGTCCTATAATTTTAGCCCACACGATTTCAGAATTAGGGAAGAAATAATCTTGTCATGTCATATGCAGATCTGTCTATAAAGGGAACATCCTCTTAAAACACGTTCCACTTAATTGTTTTGCAAAGTCTTCCTGTATAAATAAACACATGAAGTAGAAAAGCAGTGGATGGTTTTACATATTATGCTTGTAAAAAGCAACAGGCCACACAGTCAATTTGCATTCCTCCTAAATTCTCAACAACAGTTTTGGAGGCTTTCGGACTTAGGTTACTTAAAAATCCAAGTGATAAGATAATATGCATCACAATGTTGAAAGAGCAATTTCAATCTCATACCTAATAACCTAAGTGATGTAAACAGTGCAAGTCCTAAAACCTGTCATGGAAGGGGTTATGTTCCTCTTCCTGCAGAAGAGGAATAAGAAAGGTAGGCAGAAGAACAGAACTAAGCAAGTTTTTTCCATTTATCTAAGGACTGGCATAAAGTTTCTTGCCCACATTACACAAATAAGCCAGTTGTTAGTAGAGAGCTTTGGAACATCTGGAATCACTAAAAACACTCTCCTTGTTTATTCTAAAGATAATCCTTCACCCCAACAGCACAAACAAACAAACAAAAAGTCCCAGATTATAATGGCATAGGTGAATTATGAAGACAACACACCCAGAGTTTGTCAATGTGTACAAGGAGAAAGAATTGATTAATTTTGAAAATGAATTCAACACCATGAGAACTCTGAAAACATTTAATCACTTTGTTACCTCAAATTTGTTACTTCTGCACCATATTTTCAGGCCTCCCCCCCCCCCCCCGCCCAATTTGACTAGACCTCTGAAGCACAGCATCAATCTTGTACACAGTAGTTCAAAGTCCTTTAAGTGGTGCTTTAATTGATGCTCATGTGACCATTAAGAGGTATGGTGTTATTGCAGATGTTCAACTTGTAATTGTTTGGGGTTTTTTTCCTAGTAAATATTCAAATGGCTCACAGTTATTGAACTATTCAACAACTGCCAAATGTGTTCATACCACACCGTAATACCTCACACTCTTCATTATCTTTATGGAAAGTAACTTTATAGTATTACTTGCACATTAAGTTGTCTTCACTCCAAAATTCAATCCCATCCGTTTCAGTTGTATACTTACTTTTTCTTTCACTTAAGTTAGAGAAATAACAAAAAGACTCAGGATTTTTCAAAACTACTCCTTGCCTTGAGCATGTAAAAGGTTTAACAGCAACTTCTGAAAGCTAGCAAATAAAGTTGTGGTCATATCCCCACACTCACCTTAGCATACCACTACAAAACCTTAATGCTGTTCTCAACCTTCAACATCAAACTAAATGAAAATACATCTTCCATCCATACATCATGTCCAAACCAATTCTATTTTCAAAGCTTTTTCAGACAAACAGGTTTTCACTGTCACATGCAGCATATTGTGAGACCTTCCACTTGAAGAATACAAAGCTAGAAAAGAATTGCCATAGACAGTGCATAGACAGCTCGTTATCTGTATTTTCATCTGCAGCAGAATGGGACTCTTTTCACAGTCCCTAGCTCAAAGCCACATACGTGAGTGTAAATCTCAGCCTGTAACCTGATAAACATTTTACTGCATAAACCAGCATTGCAGACAAAAAAAAACACCCTAAAGAACTAGCAGTCCTATCCTCCCCTAACAGTTTGTTCCTGCCCCAGACCATTTGCTGATATATGCCAGTACAAATCTTTATATGGCCACACAGTGAACTGGGTTGTGAACCTGATCTGGCTGAAAATTAATTTAGGGGGAAAAAAACCAAACACCAAAACAAAACTAACAACAAAATCTGTTCACCATATAGCTGTCTGTGCAAATGTAAAGCAACACAACATGGCACATACTCGTTTTCAGCAGCAGTACCAGCTGACAAAGTCTGACACTTTCTTTCAACAACAGCCTCAAGTCTGTATGAGCAAAGCTTCCAGTCCCAGCACACGGCATGGTCAATGAACCAACTAGAACTTCTGCATTGTAAATTTGCCTCACAGACCTGCCTTGCATCTTAGTAATCGGCAACAAAAACCCCAAACTGAATAAACCTTTTGACAGTTTTCAAAAATAGATGTGTTAAAAGTTCCTAAGTTCATAAGCAAACTATAGTGCCAGCAATATACTAAACCATATCATGAATACTATTTCCTGTTTAATTAGCCAGTTTCTGTTTGGGACTTCAAAAAAAAAAAAGATGACTTCTTCTTTTAATCACCAACTCTCAATTTCTCCTCAAAAGTTACATGAAGTTTATATATAAAAAAACCCCAATTATACACATACATACAGATAGATACAAAAATAATTTCAGAACAGCTATGCACCACAATTATTTGCAAGTACTATGTCTAAATCAGGTAAATAACAATTACACCTACTATTAGCTCTTATTCCTTTTAATAACCTATTTATTTCCATAGTCTAACAAATGTGAGTACACAGAAGGATGTTACATATGTACTTATGAAGTTCATGTATATGTATTTGATTTTTAAATTTCATAAAGAAATTGTACATGATAGTGACCTTGAAGTGCTTTGAGTATTAACTTTTATGAGCTAACAAAAAAGGTGTATCAGCCCTTACATTCTAAGAGCTGAGCAATATTCTCTGGGTTTAAGGCCCAGCAGTAATTCAGAATACTACTGTTGTAGTAATCCACATGAGAAGTTCTCCTTTCTGACCTGATCTGCTTGCAAGTGTTTCTATCACACTAACAGACAGAGCCTCACATTATTCCTGTGATTTACCCCAGAACTCTGATACAATCTATTAGCACCTCGGTATTGCAGACTTAATTATGCCTTCTCTTGGCTATAGATCTGCCGCCTATTGTATTTTGTGACACTCTAATAACAATTGTGGGAAGTTAGTGGAAAGCTGTCCCGCTGGTTCTTGTCAATAGAAATAGCACTGGTTCTACTACTTTCATTTTCAGGTTAACATGTTCTTGTGTTTAATGGAAACTTAAAACCTATGAGTCCTGCTACCATGTTGCAGGATAGCAAATGTTTGAAAAACCTCAACAGAAAAACCAGTTTGCTTCAGCACCGGACTACTATACATAACACTACAGACATGAAACAGATATTATAGGCTTTTGATTCAAGCTCTCTGATCTGTACTTATTTAGAGAACAAGTCAGAAATTCTCTGTCATTTAAAAAACACATCTCCAGTGAAGGAAACAAGGCTTAAAGAAATCTACAGGAATTGGAGGCAGAAAAAGCTAACTAATTTAGTCATGTCCACACTAAGGTTTTTACCAACATAGCCCAGTTCCCTGATTTGCATAATGGGCCAGAGCAAACCCTCCCTGGGTCCTGCCACATATCAACATTTCTCTATGGCACAAAAAAAAACAGGAAAAAATCTGCATATATTAACCTTTCATAGCCCAGCCCAACCCTTCCCAGTCAATCATTTCTTATTTGGTACCTAATAGCTATTGACATCTGTAATAAAATAGCAAAGGCTGTTAGTATAGATGCAGTTGTCCTAGCAAGATACATTTATGCTAATATTCCTCTTTTTCCCCCGGTTGCCCAGCAGAAGCAACAAACTACACTGGTGAGAGCAGAGCTTTGCCATCGTCGTGCATCCACTCCAGAAGTGCTCTGTACACTGTAGCAGCAAACAGGAACTACAGCCAAAGTGGGCGTAATGTTGATACACAGTATAGGAAACTGCATCTATACTCAGTATCAGGAAAAATAGAAGGTGTGGTCTACTCTTAAAAAACAATCAGATTACCACTACCTACAGTTGGTAGTCCCACAACTGAGCCATAGTAACTGATCACATGAACTCTCTCAACTCACTCTATTTGTGAACTTAAATGCATCAGCCTGATTAGCTCGATTTCAGCCTCTTTATTACCCACAGTACAACAGCAGCAGAATTCCCAGCAGAGCTGGTCCATTTAGATGAACATAAGCCTGTAACTGCACACTACTATCCTGTTCATATTAGTGTCTGCTCACCACAGAACTCAGCCATATCTTCCTCACCAGCTGCCGGAAGTTACACTGGCAAAGTTGATGGATGCCACAAAACTGTGTTAGTTTGACACACAGTCGCAGAACTTCTGAAGGTTTGGGAAAGCACCCCACAAAGCACCATGAGAAAACCCACAGAGCAAAACTTTGCTCCACAGGATGCATGCCCAGACTGCCATTCAAGTAGTTAACTCACTGATGAGCGGTCAAACAGTAAGTAATCAGTAACTGTAAAATGGCAGTAACAAAAATGGTGTGGACTTGTGTCAGTGTGACACAATTATATTGCTGCAGTTCAAATAAACAAACTAATCGGATATAATGTTACTGTAAGGACAGGCCCAAAGCAGTTTGTTAACTAATGATACTACTAGTTTCTGTTTCAATGTAGTACTTTGGAATGGTATCTCAAAGTAACAGAACTCATGGATTGGATCCTACAACATAAATCTCATTTCTTTAAAAACAAAACACACACGCCCCTTCACAAACACTAGCAAAGAAGCAATTTTGCTTGTGCCAGGAACTGCAGACCAAGCATTAATAACTAAAGCTTCAAAGTACTATACAAATGCCTTGCCCATGTCACAGAGCAGTATCTCATGAGAGATGCTTCAGCTCAGTCCATTCCTGAACCCATTCACTTACTGGATCCATGTAGAGAAAACAAAACAAACCAACCAATCAACCAACCAAACAGCCTACCATCAATCAATTTGTACCAGTTGTACAAGTGATTTCTAGAAAAAGCAAAAAGAAAAAGCAGACTGAGACCCTCAGGCTAGATATAAGACACCATAAGACTTTGTTACTCTGAATCTAAGTAGAGGCCATGTAATGTCTTAGTTTCTAATTCAGCAAAGCACTGAGACATTGATGAAGAGATTCTTAATCCCACCATTAAGCCCTCAAACCACCATTTCCCAATGTAAAGGACATGTTTATCTAGTTATTCTACTACAGATTTTAGGCTACACTGTAATGAATGACCATTCACAATGTATAAAACTGTTCCAGGAGAGCTATTACAAATACTGTAACTAAATATACTTTTCTACTAGCCATCACTAATAATTTATCTTGAGTTAAAATAACAGATCCGCATCTTAGAAAGACATCTGCTCTGATAAAGAAAATGCAAATGTATACAAGTCTACATCATATACAAGTCCCTATGTTAACAGGCAGACTGACAGAATTCAGAAGATGGAAAAAAAAAAAAACCCAAACCAAAACAAGACCAAAACCCCCACCCATGCACCTACCTAAAGGTATTTTAAGGACTGTTTATGTTCCACTGAGAACAGGATGTATATTTTACTAATACAAGTTTTGAACAGAGTACTGTTTAAAAAGTAATATATATCCACAAATGGAAAAAAATTGAAGTGCTTCTCTAAATCCACCTAAATCTGGAAGTGTTTGTAGGGACCTGAGAAGTCCCAAGCAGCTGTACACACATTTTCATGTCTAAACTGCAGTAGACTAGTTCAGGATACTTTAATTTGAATGTGACATTTTCTTGTTCTGAAGAAACAAGAGTAATTCAAAATTATTTGAGGCTAATCTGTCCTAGCTGCACAGTATTTCAAGGCAGTCTTACTGCTGAGTGTTCAGCCTAATTACAATGTCTGTTCAAAACAGATTAATTAGGTTACTTGTACCTTTTTAAGGTGTCCTTAGGCACTTGACCACAGCTAATAATAAATACCCAGTACTTTTTATCTCTAAAAAAGCAAGCATCATTACCTCTATTCTAAAGATGAGGAAACTGAGACATGAGTAAGCAGACTCCTCAGCCTAATGTCACCTAGCTGAGAGCAGACCAGCCAGGAATGAAATGCAGGTCTTCAGAGTCCCATCTAGTAGTTTAACCCAACACGGTGAGGTACAAGTGCTTAATTTTATATACCTTTATATACAAAACATAGTTGTGTAATCTAAGACTCAACTGTCCAATTTATATCATGCAGACTAACAAAATACTGAGCATTTTTCAGTCAAACTCATTTTATGAATATTCTTGTCCCAGACATGAAATGGAAAAATAAAACAAACTAAAAACTATACCGGATGTGCCATCGTGTAAGTGTAATTTACATGTATTTCAGTTGTGGTACTGTTCATCACTACTTTGAAAAAAAAAAGTTACCAGTGGCCTTTGAACACGATTCTGTCATGAAATTTATGCTTCAAGATCCCCAAGTACAGCATCTTTGGAAATTAGATGACTAAGGCTTCCATCAAAAAAAAATATCCATTTAAAAAATCCCTTTATTCTGACCAATACAGAAATAAAGACATTTTTGCCAAGGTTTTGTAATTTTAGAAACATGCATCATGGCTGAGTTTGAAAAACTCATTCCAAGTAGAGCCTTTAACACTTCCACTTGAAGCAAACGAGGGTCTATTACATGCCTATTTACTTTAGGGCATAGCCCAAGTTCTCTATCTTGACCAAACAATTTCATTTAAGCAAATAAAACCAAGTAATATACTGTTTTTTTCAGGCATTAAACAGGTATTGTTTTGGAAGCACAATTTTGAGTGAACCAAAAATTTTCTTAAAATAAATCCTGTAACATTAATGAGAAAAGTCTAAAGTTTAAAACAGTTACATTACTGTCTAGAAAAGAAGTAGTAGAGAACACCTAGAAGTACAAAAGTGCAATCACTTTGCATACCCAATAGCTTCATTTAAATATTCTAAGTAATAATTTCTGTTACCCCAGCCATATCAACTTACTATGCTGTCATGTACCATCACAGCAAAGAAAGCACACATCTTTGGAAATACACACTCCCTCACAAAAACGTCTTTTTTTTTTTTTCAATAATGATTTAAAAAAAAAAAAAGACCCTTCTTCATATGAAACTTAAAAGATTTTATTTCATGGATGACTGACTTAACAACCTACAGCATCATAAGTTCATTTTTGAGGACACAGGGTTGCCACTTCCACCAGGAAGCAAAGAGTTAAAGGCTGTGCAATTAACCTGAAAGCTAGCACTGGAGAGGCTAGTTTACCTGCTGGACAAAGTTCTAAAAGGATGCAAGCCCAGTGAAGGACAGCAGAATTTTCGAAGGGAAGGCAACATCAGCAATACTGGTTCTTACCCAAGCTCCTTCCCTCTCCTACAAAAGAATCTGTACTGGAGATAAAAGGAGGTAAAAAGGTAAGCTGTCTTTATGTAATCTTTCAATCTTTGGTAATCAGGTAATTTTGCTGGTGAAGCTACTAAACAGAACAAACTAAAAAGAGGATTCGTTTACTGCCAAGTTTATTTCCTACTACGTATTTGCTAACTACTGAGGAATAAGTGTTATATTTTTCACCCTGAACAAATTTATGTGAAAACTTGCTTAGAAGCAAGAGACACTTTCCACATCCTATTAACTGTCTGTGAAATGTTTAAAGGAAGATATAGAAGAATAGAGAAAATATTTTGTAGAGAAAGCAGGACAGAAATGTCTAGTGGATATTTGCTAGCAGAAGTTTTTAAGAAACTGCTCTATCAGATACAGAGTCACTTTTTTAAAATATAAAACCGTCACTATGAGAAGTGTGCTCTAAGGCCTATTTAAGGCCTGTTTAATTAAACCCCATACACTTTGAAACAAGTACATATACCACGCCTATGTTTTACCACTTTCTTCTTAGCAGTTAGTTATTTTGCCCTTTTGTTTTTCATAGTTTCTCAGAATCCGCTTCACATCCTGTTAGTCAGTAGTTGAGAAAGTTTGCCAATCTTTATATTAGGAGAGTTCAATTGATTCACAACTACTGATCCACTTTTATTAACTTCATCCAAACCTAACAGTTAACTACTTACAGCACGATGGAGTTCGCAGGGCTATCATAACCAAGTGCATGCAGAACATACAATATCAATAAGCAACATGTTATATTGATCACTCACTGATACTCTAGATTCCATGTCAGGATCAAGCTCGGGATTATTAATGGGTTTAGCTTGTTTTCAGTAGGTATTCATGAGTATTAGCAAAACATCTAAACCACACATCGTTTGTGATCTAGATCAATGCAATTACATGACGCTTTCAACCTTTACTGTAGCCATGCATTCTATAACTTCCTCATCTTTCTGCGCACGATTGCAATATGCAAGTAAAAGCCCATTTTACATGTAAGCACTTTTAAAGTTAGAGTTCTTTAAATTGAGGAAGTTTCCTCCTGAAGAAACATGAGCGAAATGGCGCATCTCACACTTCACTGTAGTTCCCTTTACTTTGGGATCACGCCACTAAACTAGCTTTTATGCACAGGTATATGAAGAGTAATTTGTTTTGACGAATTCCCAAGAAAAATGATAGTTATGCCTTTGCGTTCCACTGCTAATATATGCCACTGCAAACAAAACGCTGCCTTTACAGTGGTTCTTCCTGATATGGAAGTTCCTCTTAAAAATACCTAAAAGTTAGCAGTTTACAAAGCTTAAACCCTACTGGGATTTCCGTGTTAACTTCGTAACCTTTCTGTCTTGCCCGAAGAACTGTATTTATTGGCACAGAAGTTACCACATATAACGGGAGAGACAGTACATCCAAAGGTTCTAATCTATACTGTTTTGTTTTTGGTTTTTTTTTTTTTTTTAAATTAGTATCACTGTCAGTCTCATCTTCCAAGAAAAAAAAAACCACAAAAAAACCCCCAAGCCCTCCCCACCCCAACAACAGTCCCCCCAAACAAAAAACCCCACTCATTTCTGTTTAAATTAATCTGAACCACACTCTCAGTACTTCTACAGAAATTCTGCTTCCATTTAGCTTACCTGTAACACTACCATAGTTGCTTATTCACACAGCTCACCACTTCAAACAGGTTTACCAGCTTATATATCTTCGTATCAAGTTTGTATTAACATAGCGATTCTTCCTAGACACTTATGAGCCACTGATTAAAGTTCAGCATTTTAGATGGATTCTTAGCCTTCAGCCATCTCATGCGCTACAATATTACGTAGACTGCTACATCTCAGTTGTGCCCTCTTTTCCTTTGTTACTCAAGTGAGCACACTGCTAACACTTGAAGTTACAGGAGAATGTAACAGCATTTAGGAAATAAAATGTCTCCTTTTTAAAGCATGCCTTTCTAATTTCTATTTGAGCATTAAATTCAATGCTTTCCATTTATGGCTGCCTTTCTTTGGCTAATTGTCCAACTAATAAATTCAGAGACACATTCTTTGTCTGGTCAACCGTAACAACTTGCATAGATTTAGTGATGTATATTAAAAAAAAAAAAAAAATCTAAAAAGAAGAAAAAAGCAAGCAAGCTTTCTTCTGGACAAGGAAGCGGAAGAGCTAGCAGGTTGAGCTGACATGTAAAGATAAGAGCACAACAGCAAAGCTCCCGAATTGCATCTAACCCTGCAGCTGACAAGCAGAAAAGTAACAGTTGCAAAGGCAACCAAAACTGGCCGAACTACAGGCATGGATGGGAAAAACCAACCCTCGAGTTTTCAGGGCCTTTTACGGCGTTGCGGGGTAGTCTGGGTTTTTTTTCGTGGCGACGAGAACCCTTGCCGTGTGCCAAATAACGTTGCTCGGACCATTTTCTCCTCTTCACAGGCTCTGAGTTCAAGGCCTACATAAAGGAAGCTGCTCCCGCTCCTGCGCGGTGCCGCGCAGAGGGGAAAAGCTCTTTGCTTGGCCCCGAGGCAGGCGGTGGGGCGGCTACCGGGAGCCCCTCCGGCCGGCGCCCCGGCGAGCGCCGTGCCCGGGGCGGGGGCGGCGAGAGCCGCCGGCCGCCGCAGCGGCTCCGGCGGGCGCGGGCAGCCTCCGCACTGGCGGAGGGCGCTCCGCAGCCGGCGGGGGCCGCGGCCGGGGCGGGGGGCGCGGCCCGGGGCAGGCCCCGCCGCAGGGACGCGGCCGCTCGGCGCGGGGAACGAGGGAGGCGAGCGCAGACAAAAGCGGGTCGCGGCCGGCAGCGGGGTGGGGCCGTGACCGGGCGGCGGCGCCTCCGCTCCCGGGGGAGAGCGGCGGGAAGCGGCCTGGGGTGGGCACGGGCTTCCGCCACCTCCCCGGCCCGGCCGCGGGGTGGGGTGGGCGCCGAGCGGCGGGCAGGAGGCGGCGGGGCGCGGCGCGGCGGGGCCGGCGGCGGCTCCGTCCTCCCCGCGAGGGAGGGGAGCGCGGCTGGGGCGGCGCCCGGAGGGCCGCCGCCGCCGCTTACCTGGAGCTCGGTGAAGAGGATCTCCCTCTCGGCCGCGTTGGACGCCATTGCGCTGGGGTCTGAAGTCCGCACCTGGACGACGCTGCTGCTGCCGCTGCCGCCGCCGCCGGCGGGGAGGGGAGCGAGGGAGGCGGGTCCGGGGCCGGGACTAAGGGCGCATCGGGGGCGGGGGGAGCGCTCCGTGCTCAGGCAGGCAGGCGGGGGGACGCGGGAGGGGCTGCTGCTGCCGCTGCCGCCCCCCCTCCTCCTCCTCTCATGGGGGTCGCGCCGGGCGCCGGGGCGCGGTGCCGTGCGGTCCCCGCCGGGCCGCGGTGCGCTCCCCCGCCCAGGCGCGGCGCTCGGCCCTGGCAGCGCTGGGCCGCCGCGGCTGCTGCTCCTGCGGCCGCCGCGGATGTCGCACCATTTGGCTGTCACCCTGTCGCAAAAGCGTCGCTGCTTTGCGGCTCCCGGAGCACGTGACGGTGGGGGGGGCAGGAGGGAGGAAGAGCGGGCTCCCTGGAGGCGGCCGGCAGCCCGCCCCCGCCCTCCCCGCGGGCAGAGCGGCGCGAGGCGCGGAGCGCGGGCTGAGCGCGAGGGCGCGCCTCGGCCCCCCCTCGGCCCCCTCCGCGCCTTCCTCCCGCGTCGCCGCGCTCCCCCGGCGGCGCTTCCCCCTTCTGTAAAGCTCCAGCGCTGGGAGTCCTGTCGTTTCCTCCTGTAGTTGGGGGGCGGGTGGTGGGGGGGCGGCGTGTGGCACATCGCTGGTGTTGGGGGTTGCTGGGGCTCGGCTCCGCCAGGCCTAGGAGGGTAAAAACTGGCCGGTTTTTAGCAAAAAGCAGCTAGCTCAGGAGGGAGAGGTCGTGCTTGTCTCAAGCGCCCGGAGAGAGGGCAGCCACCTGCCGCCCTGGGGACCTGGAGCAGTGGCCCAGGAGGTTGTGGTGAGTGGGGGCTGTTAATGCCGTTCTTACTAGTTTAAAGGGCTAAACGTGTGTCCTTGGGGTGCTTGGTGAGTTTCGGGGGGGTTGGCACTGCTCAGTTAGTCTGCAGAGTAATAAGCTTCTGAGAGCTTCAAAGTCAGTTTGAGTGTCTGGGAGGAAATGGTTTCTCTTCCCTCTTGGCGGCATGTGACACGAGCGTTTATTCTCAGTTTCCTGCCGGTGTCGGTTGTTTTGGTTTTTGTGGGGCTTTTTTCACCTGTCCATAAACACGTACTTTCTGTTGGCTAGTCTATACGCACATGCACTCTCATTCCAGCTTCATATCGGATGTTACATTGGGCTAATTGAACTCATGCAGAATGCTGTGTGGAAGCAATTAAAACCGCTTTTTTTATCTGTGCAGTTCATGTCAAACTCATGTAAACTGAGGCATTTTTGATAGATTCGTCTTCATGTAAGCATCAGCATTTGTTCTGTTTATGCTAGTGCATCTCTGTATGGCTACAGGCCAATAGTGGTATGTTTGCTCTAGAACTGCAAGATAAATTTTGGAGTGGTGTTTTCTGGGTTTTTTTGTTGTTGTTTTTGGTTGGGTTTTTTTTTTTTTTTTGAGAAAGAAGAGAGTGGGAGAAGTAAACATTAAATTACCACTACTGTTCCTAGCAAATTTGAAACATTTTAAGTGTTTTTATACTTCCACTGTTGAGCACCAAACAAACTAGACAATCTGAAGTACTCTGTCGTGCAGTACAAAAGAAGTTTATGAACATATGCACACAGTTAATTTCACATTAAAAAAATTAAGATAGTTCTACAGTAACAATGCACATCTTTACAGAAATTAGACTTTTTCACTGACTTATGCCTAAGTAACTGTGTTGATATGGTTTGTAATCTTGCACATGCACAAATCTACATATAGACTTAGTCCACTTGAAGCAGATGGCTTAATTTCTGTTCTGTGTGGCCAGACGATTACAGGCTGGGAGGAAAAGGGGATAGCAGAGAGGAGGAAAACTTTACCTGCCAGTTGTCTAACAGTGACTATTTTACAAAAAAAATAGAAAGTTCATAAATCTGGGGTTAACAGTTTTAATGCAAGATTTTAATTACTGTTCACTGCTCCATTGGTACATGACAGCAATCAGTGAGGAAAACATATCTTAGCTATCACAAAGGAATATACAACATCTGAGGCTAAATGGTAAATTGTGTTAAATTGTATCAGGAACTGGTTTAGCACTTGAATAAAATTTTTGGAGCATACACCTGTGCTGAATGTAAATTCCTCAAATGCAGTTTGGATTTGAGTGGTTTTTTTGCCTACTGTGCAGTTTTAAACTCCCTGAAGAATGCTGAGGTGGGAGGTCATGTAGGTCACTTTTCTGAGTCTGGGCATCAGGTAAACATCTTTATGTGATCAAAAGCCACAAGGTACATAACTCATACCTTAGACAGTTATAAAGAAGGGGAATTTCAGAAATCATTCATATTACTTGACTGTGAAAAAGGCTGTGTGGGGGAATCCTAGTTATTCTTCACCAGACTTCCTGGCTTAGTTTTTCCCATAGCCAAAGTTTCACATTATCCAATAAAACTTGTGCTAGCACAGCTTTGCTGTCAGTTGTATGAAGTAGTCTTGGTTTAGCAGTCGCACGTCAAAAGGCATGAATTGGCTTTACCTGTGGAGCATGGTGCAGTTTTTGGCACACTGTGGAAGAAGGCGGACGGCAAAGAAAGACATTTATACAATAATTTCTCATTTTGAGCATGATACAATGATGCCAAACTGCACTTAAAATTCATTTGAACTGGTTTTGAGAACAGATGTTTAAGGATATGTAGAAGTAGTCAGAAATTACTAGATTACTGTGATTTAGTGACTTCATATACTTGTCAGTGTGTATGTGGTCCATTACTGCAGCTCATCTGCTAGCCTGCTCCAACTGCAAAGGAGGAGTCAGTGTGCTAGCATGTATATTTTACAAGATGTGGTCAGAGGAAAACAGAGATTGTGCCCCAAAGAAAATTCGTAGATGTATGAGTGGGTGTCAACAAAGTTAGAGAAGCTTTGAGATTCTGTCTAAAGCAGGCAGCTGACTTTAGTTCATGCTTAACCTAGCCTGCCTATTCAGCATAGCCTAAAACATGTTGTTATCCCTCTCAAGACAGGGCCTATAATCTTTTTCATATTCCCAATGTTATTTACACAACTTGGAAAGACAAAGTCCTGGATTCTTTGATAGAAGTGTAGTGGTACAGGAATCAAAGGAGGAACGGGTTTGAAAGAACAACATTAGCTTAGCTAAATCTCTGATACTTAATCATTCTTCCTCCAGAGTCTGGAAAACACAAGGCAGTGCTGGACAACTGTAGCTCTACGTTTAAGTACTGTGACAGTGAATTACTGAGCAAGAAAGAACATTCCAAGTGAGTCCCAAAATAGAAGGCAGTTAAGTACGTAAGTCTGAGAATTTAGAATTATATAGAATCCTGAGTTCAGCCTGTGCCTTAAAATATCTGAATGCTATTTCTTCAGCCATTATTCTGTTAACTCATTCCCTACGCTCAATTAACATGCTAGAAAAGCAAACTGAACGAAAGAGATGTCAGTACCATTGGCTAATGCCTTTAATTATTTCTTTTCTTCAGGTTGCGTTATTAAAGTCTTTGTCCCAAAGACCTGGAAAAGTAAATAGCTGAGGCTTCCGGTGTTCCAGGTGGTGCAAAGCATACCTTGTGAATTCTTGAGCATAGTACAGAACTCTTCAGAAAAATATCCAGGATACTGTAAGCAATATCTAGGGTATTTTTTAGAATAGGTCTAACTAGTCCTATATATCATCTAAGGAAGAGCTTGCCTTCACTTGGTGATGCATATAGAAATGAGGATTGAGGACATGTGAAGAACACCAGAAAGGTGTTAATTATTATATTATTATACTTGCTACTAGCAAGAGTCTACCAGGAAAAAGTTAAGTTTTTATTTAAGCTTCTCGTTAATTTTGCTTGTTCAAATTAGTGATGTATTCTAGAGGGACAACAGTGTAGAGACATGCTTGGGTACAGGCTAAATGAAACTCTTGGGGAGGAAGAAATTAGGTATCATTCTACATGCACTGCGTTAGTAGGTAAGTGGGGGCAGAGCAATGCTAGGCCATCCCACCACCTTTTTAGGCACAGAACAAACTCTAGGAATTAGTGACTTTTTTATGGGGTGGGGTAAAGATTATTTTACTTTGCAAGTAATATTGATACCTGTTAAAGGAAATTCTTCTCTCTCTCTCTCACAAAGTGGGAATGCTAAAATTCACAGTTCAAGTCTACTTTAGGATAGCATTTTCTTTAAGTTCTTTTGCTTAGGAATAAAGACATGTATGTAAAGGAAATGTAGTCCCAATGTTAGTTTAAAAAAAAAAAAAAAAAAAAAAAAGAAAGCAGCAACACAACAGATTTTTAATAATGTAACCATTTGTTCTACCTGACTTCTAGACATGGCAGTGTTACTCTTGTATTCCCATAGTTGTCCTTCTAGGCTGGATCCTCTGAAAACCTTATGGAATCCTGGAGCTATGAGGCACAGGAAAAGTGAGATGGGAGAATGTATATGTCTTTGTCTTCTTTGTTTGTTTACTTCAGCCTGGAGATGTTGAAAAAATATTAATGAAGAATAGTACTTTTCATCTTCCTGTTTTGCTTCTCAAATCATTGTGGGAATAGGAGAAAGCTTTGCTTTAAAGAGCTTCCAATAATAAGTCTTGCAGTAGGTTTAGAAAGAAATGTGTCTAGATCAGGTTAAACTTTGAGATAAAAAAAGAAATTAATATAATAATCTTTCTTAGACCACCAACTTGCTGGTGTTCATTAAAGAAAATGCCCAACAGGAGGAGAAAAAAATCAAAGGTGTGGATAATTTTAATGGGTTTAGCTTGAGAATGTTGTTTCCTTTCTTGAAAACTCACTTCTTCCATAGTATTTCTTAGAAGTTACTTACCCGCCTTTCACTCAGATTTCTTAAAGGCAATTCTATGTAAGAAAAGGCTCCTGAGAGAGAGCATGAGAGCTCTCTGAGGCTCTTACTGATGTGCCACTGACAGTGAAGAGGACAAGATGATGACATGTCATAAACAGAAAACTAAAATGACTACATAAGTTTATTTAGCTCTTGTGCGTGCAAATTTTGTATATTCTTAAACTATTCCTTTATTACTCTCTTAATTACACAGCTAATCTTACAACTTTTGAGTGGATCGCTGTGATGTAATCATAACCCTGTTAGCAATTGCTGCACACTTTCTAGTTAAAATTTGTCTTCTGTGTTTACATACTATTACCCAGGGCTAGGCGTAGGCATGTTATCACCTAGCCAAGTAGGCAGATGCTATGAGGAGTGGAGTGCAACAAACCTTATCTTACTATCTGTTTTATTAATTCTGGACCCTGGGAAGGCTTGCAGTCAGTGAGAAAAGAGTGCTCCAGGGGAAGGAGGTTCATTCCTGTTATTGCCTCCTGTTCTTCTTTTCCCTTCTTCTCTTACAAGGGAAAATCTGCCTTATGCCAGTTAATGTCAGTGGAAGCCCGTAGAGAGGAAGTGCCCTACGTGCACAGAACCAGCTGTAAGATCAGACCTCATTTCTTTAAAGGAGATCAACTTGGATTATTTGAAGTAATAACAAAATGCTTTATGTCTTTACATTAAGGCTATGATCCTACAAGTGGATCAACATGATGGATCTTTATACCTATGCTAAGTCCCAGTGATTCTAATTAAACTTGATTATAGGATCAAGCTTAACATACTTGATGTTGTTTCTGCAATGAGCTGTGCACAGATGGACTCTTGTGCTTCCATTGAATCCACTGAAGTGAATAGGGCCTGGTGCAGCATTGGTAACATCAAGGCCTTATTTTCAAAGAATGTAGATAAGAGATCAGTACAAGCAAGGTAACTATACCTTTGGATAGTTCCTGGTCGTCCCAATGCTTTTATTTCTGTCAATTGCAAGCACATTAATTCTAATGGTGGCTGATCTAAAGTACCTTAGTTCATTACAAAAACAAGGCAAGATGCATTCAAGAGTGATTCAAAATATGTTATCCTGTTATGAAGAAGAATGACTTTCTGAAGAAATGTAGGTGGCTGTGACCTGAAGTTGCTGTGAATAGACATTAGAAAATTGGGGCTCTGGAGATAATTGGAGGATTTTCACAGGCAGCTTTAGGGTGTGCAACTTTCCATGATTCTAGGAAAATCAAATTCCTACAGAAGGCTTTACAAATATAAAACAAACAAACAAAGAGTTTGAGAGTCACAACATAGCTGAAGTCCCAGTCTGCATTTGGAGGAAAGGGAAATGTATTGCAAAGGATGAGTCAGACATGGGCATCCCCAGAGAAATCTTTGCTAAGTAGGAGATCCATGCTTGAAAGGCTGCTGCAGAGATGTCTCTCTTGCATGCTTCTAAGGTGGGATTTGACCTGCCTTTGGAAAGTCTGTTGCTGCCAGCAATACTAGATAGCAGATCTGCTAGCAGCTCCCAGCATGGTGTGCAAAAGGCAGAAGGTTGTCCATTCTCCTCTGCATCGCGGTACTGACAGACTGGTTTCACCCTGTGTTGTGGAAGTTGATGCATGTGACTCATGAACTTTTGGTTGTCCTCAACAAATTTTAATTTGCTGTTTTGAAATCTACAGCAAAGACTGACAGAAACAGGAACTAAATCCTTTGCCTGAAAAAATGTACAGCTGCAGTGCCGTTTCTGGGGATAGAGTGTCCATACATCAAAGTTTTCTTTAGCTCTAATATGTTTGTGGACATTATAAACAGCTATGCCAAATGATCCTGAAACAGACTTCATCAGACACTCAGTCTTAGATGGTAATGATTTTTGGTCATGATTAACTTGATGGCTGTTTTTTCTCTCCATGTCTTTATCTCCTCTCAGAGACAGTAGCCTGCATGTGTAACTCTGTCAGGGATTCAAGTCCTAAGTAGTTATTAACTTGTACTTAGTATGCAATGTCTCTGAATTAAAAGGGCAGATCTGTCTTCATCTAATGAACACTTAAAACAAGAGAGTTACCAGGCAGGTTTATAGCTAGCTGTAATTGCATTCTCCTTGCTCTGCTGGGACTGACATCCCCAGGAGAGAAGAGAGCTTAACAGCTTTCAGAGAAAATGACGGTTGCATCAAACAATATCAAGAGAAAGACACATTCAAAAAATGATAATGCTGATACCAAATATGTTACTGCTTCCCCTTCTCTCTTCCTTCTCTTCGCTCCCTGTCTTCCCGCACCCCCAATTCTTTTATTCTCATGCTATGGCAAACAAACTTGCTCTTGTGTAATTTAGTGCAGCTTTATGTTGCTTTGATTCATGTTCTGCTGCTTTTGAGCCCTGTAGTTCTGAGATGGCTTGTTATAGTGTATTCCACTTATTAAACTGTTTAGACATAAGTGAGGAAGTAAGAATAGTATCTCTCTTTTTTCCTTCTTTTTTTCTTCTTTTTTTTCCCTTCCTTTTTTCTTTCTATTCCTCCCTCCCTCCCCCTTTTTGGAATGGGATGGTCATGATAGGGGTGAGCAGGGAAGTTAATCACACACATTCCTTTTGGGATACCTTTTTAACTAGCTGTAACAAACTTCCATGCATTTTCAGGATGTTCAAAGGCATTTTCTCTTGTGTGAATGAATCTGCTGGCATTGTCATGTTGCCTGAAAATATACACAATGTAGAAAAGCTTAGATGAGATTTCTATGCTGGAGACTAGTTGCAGAGTTAATTGTGGAGTGGCTCTTCTGACTGAAAAGTGAAATGATCAGGTACCTGAAAGAGCAACAACAATTAAATTCTTGTACTACTTTTAATTTGCTTAGATACGTAGATGCCAGTGATTTTTTTTTTAAAGTGTAATGCATTTTCTTGTAAACAGTTAATGTTATGGTTTAGCCTCTTTTTATGTTAAAGAGCAAACACTGTAAGGACTAAGCTGAATCAATTCGGGTTAAGTAACTTTGAAGTATCTTGAAATGCATTCACTGAAATCCTATACTGTCAGTATGGCCTTGGATTTGAACCATTTATTATATTCACGTAATGAAATGTTCTAGTAGAAATATAAAACACTTTCAAGTTGGTTTGCTGCCTAGCAAGTAGTTTGCAGTTAGTGCACTTGTTTCTTCTTTGTAAGAAAAATGAAGCTAGAAGCTACTGAAGAACGTGTGGGAAAATGTTTTGGAGCCTTGATCTGTTTCCTGTATCTACACTGTCAAGGAGCAGTCAGCCAGAGGCAAACACTGAGGTGGAGTTAATGGAGGAGAGGGTTGAAGTGTACTGGGTTGATATTTGAAATGTGATAACCTGCATTTTCTTTACATTCATTTACCTCTTTGCTTGCTGCAATGTTGACATGTTAGCTTTAATGAAGGCAGCTTTTACGCAAGTGTTAGAAATGTCTGTTAACTAATGGAATGGTTATTCAGCGTGCTCTTGTTCTTTCCCTCTTAACTTGTTCTTTGCTTTCTTCTGTCTGTTCCCTGCACACACCGCACACTCCCCCCCCCCCCCCCCCGCCCCGAAGTAGTGCAGTGATGGAACAAAGCATGAAAATGAAGTGTAATCATCTAAAAATAAAATAATATGGTTTACCCTCCTCCTTTCCTATATTCTTTCTCTCCATCCTGAGATCCATCTAGCAGGCCAATCTTGAACTGCAGTGTACTTAAAGACTATTTGATTGAGGTAGGAGAGCTTAGCTTAATTGGACCTGAGCTGAATGTGGTCATAATCTTGATGGAGATGATGGGGACGTATCAATGATATGTCCTCAGTATCTTTGGAACCATGGCCAAATTCTGTAGGACAGAAGTGCATAATTACCTTAAAAGTTGCACGAGCAGCCTAATGTTAGGTTTTTATTAATCATGATAAATAATAGTAACAATTTTTAGAAGAAAGCACCGCATCTAGACATTAAAAGCATGTATTTTCACCATGGACCTAAACACAACAGTAAATCCAGTGTTACTTATAACTGCTATGCTTGATTTAACATGAGAAAAGTGCAATAATAGGCAGGATAATAAAGTTGTATACTGTATTACGAGGCATGCAGACTTTAGATACAGTAGACATTATATTATAACTTATTTTCATAACATTCAGGTTTTCAAATCATACTTCAAATATTAGTATTTCCTAAGTATAATACAACAGAAATTTAGAAGAAAAAGGTGAAGCTGAGGTCAGTTAGGGGTTGCCATTCACAGGCTGTCCTTAACTGTTTATTGCTTCCCCTTTTCCCAGCAAATCCAGTATTTAAGAAGGATTGTAAGATCCATGTAATCATTGAGGATTTACTTCCTTTGGTGCCTCAGAGCTGCGTTCAGCAACAACACTGTTGTTTTATTTGTTTTTTAAGCATACATGTCACTTTTACAAGGTACAGATGGATGTTACCAGGAAGTATTTTGGATAGCAACAACTGTAAATTGTTGCTTGAAATTAACATTTGAAATTTAGGTAGACATAGGTTCAACTTTTGGTCTTGCACTGACAGAAGGCACTGTAGTTCTACAGGGATCTTGGGTACACCTGATGTAAATTGGGACTCAGGCTAATGAGGTTGAGTCTTTCTCATGTGTCAGTACAAAATCTTCATCATTCTCAGTTTTGATACTAAAATATAGAATTCTAAATATATAATAGTTAGGCTAGGTTCAGGGTAGGCTTAAGGCTTCTAGTTTGGAATAATCTTTCCTGGCAAAACGTTCTGGTGTCTGTGGTGAATAGAGAGCATAATATTCTGATAAACTGCTTAATATTTCTTAATGCTTAATGTTTCTGAAGATTATGTGGTGTAGATTGGTGGATAAATTAAATTAATAGTTTAACTGAAGTGCTTTAGAATTGCAATTTACTTCACACTGTTTCCAGTCTTTGCTGTAATACAGGTAAAATACAGAACCATTGGTGTTTATTCATATGCAACTTTCTTCTTATTTGCATAATCTGTAAGGACACAGTATTTCTAAGTGTCCTAAGTATAAAAAGGAAAAATAAAAATTTGGTAATGGGAAAGGTGTGTTAGTGAAAGATATGAAACTTCAGGAGGATTTTCTTTATAAATGGAAATTTTAATATTAAATTGCTCCATCTAGTGGTAAACTGCTAAAACTGATAATTTTTCTTCAGTGATTATTATCCTTTAGTAATGATTATTCCTTTTAAGAATTTAAGACTGAATTCTTTTCCATGGGAAGTCCTCTGCCAAGGGAACTCCATATATGACAAGGTACAAACCTTGATTTTCCTTCCAGTTAGTTCTGAGGATTTTTGCTGTTTACTTCAATGGAAGCAAGCCTTATGTGTCCAAGTGTCTGAACTGCTTTTGAGAACTTGATCTTAGTGCCTTAATACCTTTGGTTCGAGTTGTCCTTGGGGCTGTGAGGGAAAATGGAGAGGCTGGATTGCATAAATAATTAATAAAGTAAAGATGAAGTCTCTGATTCTTTGGCAAAGAATTAATAGACACAGTGAATCATGTACAGAGTACAGCATACTGATGTGCATCTTGCGTGCTAACACAAGATAAACTTCTGTTACAGGTTGTTTTATTCAAACCTTAACTGGCATTGATACTGTACTTTTCATAATAATAATGATGAACTAATTGAATGGTTTGTTAATGTCAATATACCTTGTAAGCAATTGGAATTCTTATGCCAATCAAGGTGAAAACCCCTGTGTTTCCCAGTAATATGAAAATAGAGAGAAAATTCAGAAGGAAAAAGTTCAAGGAAAGGTTTAATCCAGACATCTCTCATGCCTTCTTCCTTTGCACACCTTGAAGACACATTCTGACAAAAAGGAAGGGAGCTTTTGAGGAGACTTGCATATTTTCCTCTGCCCACTGCTGTGATCCCTTGGGCAGCTGGCTTTAAAGGGAACTCAGGCACTTAAGAATGCAAGATCATAGAACAATGAATCATTTTCAGGGTGGTTGCATGCTATTGTTTTTCCCTTTCTGAATGGAGCCCAAAATTGTGCAGCCAGCAGCTGAAGTACTGCAGAAAACCAAAAATATTTAAAAATGAAAAGCAAGAAAAACCCAGAATTTTATGTCTTAGATTAAAAAAAAAAAAAGGATGGCTGTTCTTGAGAATGTAATAGATGCACTGGACTTGCTGGCTCCCTATCCTTTGCTTTTGTCATTCATTTTTCAGTTTTGGTTAATCTGCTACATAAATAATTTATACACCTTTAATTTCCTGGTAGATGAATTCTCACTTCTTCTTAGTCGATGTCTGAATACTCCTTTTATATTAAGAAACTGCTCTGTAACACTAGAAGAGTTGCATTTTATTCCAACACTGTTGTTGTTATTATTATTCACTTGAATAATGGAACATAAACCTTGTAGTGCACTTTTCCAGACTTCCTCTCCCCGATTAGGTTGGTCACTTAAAATTGCAGATCACTGTTCCTATCTTCCTTTCCCAGGCAAATGAACCCATTAAGTATCACAATTGCATAATTTCTCTACATGCTAACTAAAGTTTCCTTGCAGCATGCATTTTAACCTCAGCTGTTACACTTTTTGCTGAGCTTGCAGTGTTTGAAATACAAGGTAACACATCCTGATAATAGTGCATGAACAAATAATTAACAATGCTGTGAACTGGAATGGTGCTTTTAATCTTCTGCGGTTCTTACATAGCTGAGGCCTTCTGTTGTGGTTTAACCCCAGCCAGCAACTAAGCACCATGCAGCTGCTTGCTCTCTCCCCCCACCCAGTGGGATGGGGGAGAGGATTGGAAAAAAGTAAAACTCATGGGTTGAGATAAAGATGGTTTAATAGGACAGAAAGGAAGAAAATAATAATAATAAAATGACAATAATAAAAGAATTGGAATATACAAAACAAGTGATGTACAGTGCAATTGCACACCACTTGCTGACTGATGCTGTCATGGTTTAACCCCAGCCAGCAACTAAGCACCACACAGCTGCTCTATCACTCCCCCCCTCAGCTAGACATGGGAGAGAAAATATAACAAAAGGCTTGTGGGTCAAGATAAGAACAGGGAGAGATCACTCAACCAATTACCGTCACGGGCAAAACAGACTCAATTTGGGTAAAATTAACTTAATTTATTGCTAATCAAACCAGAGTAGGGTAATGAGAAATAAAACCAAATCTTGAAACACCTTCCCCCCACCCCTCCCTTCTTCCCGGGCACAGCTTCACTCCTGAATTCTCTACCTACACCCTGAGTGGTGCAGGGGGACAGGGAATGGGGGTTATGGCCAGTTCATCACACGTTGTCTCTGCTGCTCCTTCCTCCTCAGGGGCAGGACTCCTCACACACTTCCCCTGCTCCAGCGTGGGGTCTCTCCCATGGGAGACAGTTCTCCATGAACTTTTCCAACGTGGGTCCTTCCCACGGGCTGCTCTTCCTCATGAACTGCTCCAGCGTGGGTCCCTTCCACACTGTGCAGTCCTTCAGGAGCACAGACTGCTCCCAAGTGGGTCCCCCGCAGGGTCGCAAGTCCTGCCAGAAAACCTGCTCCAGCATGGGCTTCTCTCTCCACGTGTCCACAAGTCCTGCCAGGAGCCTGTTCCAGCATGGGCTTCCCATGGGGTCACAGCCTCCTTCAGGCATCTGCCTGCTCCAGTGTGGGGTTCTCCACAGGCTGCATGTGGATATCTGCTCCACTGTGGACCTCCATGGGCTGCAGGGGAACAGCTTGCCTCACCATGGTCTTCCCCACGGGCTGCAGGGGAATCTCTGCTCCAGTGCCTGGAGCATCTCCTCCCCCTCCTTCTTCACTGACCTTGGTATCTGCAGGGTTATTTCTCTTACATGTTCTCATTCCTCTCTCTGGCTGCCGTTTCTGTGCCACAGCAACTTATTTTTCCCTTCTTAAATCTGTTATCCCAGAGGTGCTACCACTGTCACTGATGGACTCGGCCTTGGCCAGCAGCGGGTCCATCTTGGAGCCAGCTGGCTTTGGCTCTGTCGGATGTAGGGGAAGCTTCTAGCAGCTTTTCACAGAAGCTACCCCTGTAGCCCCCCTCCACTACCAAAACCTTGCCATGCAGACACAATACAGATGCCCAGTTAGTTACCGAGCAGCAATCCACCCCCCTGGCCAACCCCCCCAGTTTATATACTGGGCATGATGTCATATAGTATGGAACCCTTTGGCCAGTTTGGGTCAGCTGTCCTGGTTGTCCCCCCTCCCATCTTGTGCCCCTCCAGCCTTCTTGTTGGCTGGGCATGAGCAGCTGAGAAATCCTTGACATAATATAAACACTACTTAGCAACAACTAAAAACATCAGTGTGTTATCAACATTATTCTCATACTAAATCCAAATATTATACTGTACCAGCTACTAGAAAGAAAATTAACTCTATCCCAACTGAAACCAGGACACCTTCTCAGGCAATAAAGCCAGTTAGGTGTACCTCATCTCTGTTGTCTTCTAATGCCTGATGGATTTTGGGTTATTCTTTCTGAAGAGTGCAGTTCCTGCAGAAAATCTTTGTCAGTGTTGCTGTGGTTGAGTTCCTCCCCTGGTACTGGCATCTACAGGCGTACTGACAGAAAACTGAACAAAAAGCCTTGGCCTTTGCACCTCCTTCTGTTGGACTGGGGAAGCTGAGAGGTATCAGTGACTCTCTTTTTAAACTGATGACTTTCGAGGTTCAAGGCAGGGGGCTGGCTACTAAAGGATTTGCAAAAGTGAGAAAAGAAAGAGTGCTGCTTGAATAATTGCGTTGTTTGAAATACTTTGGAATACGCATCCCGAAGACAGTTTAGTCTGGAATAGTATCTTCCATCCAGTTTGTCACTTGAAATTACGTGATACCTTTACACTAACCTTACATGAATTTGGTAAGTATTGCTAATTCAGGTATGTATTCTCTCTATTGAAAAATCATTTGACATACACAATTGCATGTTTTTAGTATTTTTGAACAAAGTTTTCATTGGGAAGTGAGACTAGAAGGACTCCTCTTTCAACTAGTTGGAAACAAATTAATGCCTATTGTAATTTTGAGAGGGGTTAGGTACTTACCCTGGTTGCTCTGGCAATTGGTCTGTATTTATTTTGAAAGAAAGGTTTTTCATAATATTATCTAGCCATAGATTACTCCATTTCATCTACATCACATTTTAAAAAGTACCCATCTTTAATCTGTTACCAAGATTCAGTTGGCAAGTTTTTGTCTCTGTATGCTACATACTTAGATCTATATTCTCTGGAGGGAATTGCTAGGCAATGTTTGACAGTAGTAGTAAATGGCTTATGGTTCAGCTAACCAATGCCTGTTTTCTCAGCCTGGCACACGTTTCTTGCTAGGAAAAAATGGTGATTATCTGGTTTTGGTCATATTTTTTGCATGGTAAAGTATCTTCTTGGAGGTGGCCAAGGACAACTTAGCTTTTTCCTGTTGGTGAGGTCCTCAGCTATGAGGGATGTTTTATAATTATTTAGATTTCCAACTTTTTAAGTGTATACCATGGTACTGAACACTCCAGGATTTTCAGATTGCTTTATCTTAAAACAGTAGAAACTTCCTTTGAATGAATTAAAGCTGTGTATATGGAATCTTTGCACTCTTTCTTGTTTCCTGAGGCAGATACATTGTCAGAGTATGCCTTACAATGATTTGTACTGGTGCGATTTTGCTCTTCTCTAGAGTTGCTTTGTTGTGCTTTTCTACTGATTTTGATCTTGAACATCTAAACCATTGTATTCCTCCTCCCATCCAAAATGCCTTATTTTTCTGATGAAACATATTTGTTTCAAGCCTGAGCTAAACAACAGCAGTCAGGAAACGGTATCTCAAAGTGTGCATTGAGGGAGAGGATATTTAATGTATACTCTTCTATTTTTTTTCAAAATGTACTTATCAGAACCTTGCTGTTACCCACATGCAGTGTAAATAAATATTTGGTATTGACCACTTTTTCTTTATTCTTCATCGTCACTCTTCTAATGCTTCCTTGGTTTCTAGCAGAAAATGTCTTTTTAAAAATGTTATGGGTGTATACAGAAGCGGTGGGCTTTTTATCTTTTTGCAAGTTACTGAGAGTATCTATCAGCTGCCATAGGACAGTTCATGACTTGCAGAGTGGTTGGGGTTTTCAGCTTTATTCTGGACTTGAAAAGCTTGCTTTTCTCCCAAATTTCTAAAGGTTTTGGTCTCTTGCACCTTCTTAATGAGACCAAGGCCATGAAGTTTTGATGCTGTCCATCTGTCCTGTGGCATTTTGGATTTTAAATTGTTTACCGTGTCAGGTTGCTTATTTCAGAAGCTTAATGCTGGATTGTGTAACTTAATTGGGCAAATAACTATGTTTCTAACTGCTTCATCAGAAAGTGATTCTAGATCTCCCAGCATGGCTATCCTCTAAAGGGTTTCATTTTGGATTGTAATAAAATCTAATCTTACTGATCATTCAGCCCTTTTTCATCACATAGATGCTATCTCCCCAAAAGAAACAAATGCAAGCATTGTTGAGATTTTTTTTGTTTTCAGTGTATTGTTACCATAGATGCATTTTTCTAGTTCAGTCAGGTTTAACGCCCTCCCAAACCTTCTTTTATATGTTTCTTATTGAGTACGATATTCCAACTGCTGTGGTGTTTCCATAGCTGGCCTTCTCTAAGCTGACTGAAAATGATTGGGTTTCTAATCAGAAATAAACGATGTCCTTTTCACTGGTGTGTACTGTGAACAAAGAATACCAGTGTGTGACTTCTTGTCTTATACATATTTCTATACTGACAGATAAAAAGCGTTCTACTCAGTTGTTCTGCTTAGGTTTGTTTTGTTTTGTTTTTTAACCTCTGATACTCTGTGGTCTCCAGGAATAATTTCAATCCCAATATTGTAGCTAATCTAAAATGATTTCCATTACATCCCTCCTGTGACTGCAGAACAGATCATACACTAATTTGGTGCTCCTTTCCAGATTTACTACTATCAAAGCAGAAGTCCACATTGAAAGGCCCATTTCCAGTCCAGCAAGCTCTCCATGTCCGCATTCATGTTTCCATGAAATTAGGAATCAAAGTTTCTAAAAGCAGAACATCTGAATCAGAATAAAGCATTCTTATTCTGGAACAGGTGGAATCACATGGTATTACACTAACATACCTATGAATCCACATGTAGAAGTCCTGAATTTCTCCACTCCATTGTAAAGATAACCAATAAAAAGGACTACTCAAGTACAGAGCAGAAAAGTGGCACTTCATTTGGCTTTTGCCAAGACTTCTCACACTTCCTGTGTTTATTGCTAATGTGAGCTTCCCACTGTTTCATTAAACAGGCTGTTCGTGGCATCCTATTTTCTTTAGCAGATTTCTATCACAGCAGTTATTGTCAGACTTGACAGACTGGCAGCTGGAGATATGAACCAGGCATAGTTGGAAAAAATTTAGGTGTTTAAGGACTCTTATCTTTTTCAATTGCTTCTCTTTTTTTTTTTCTCTAAACTGAATTTTGTCCTATTATTTTCTTAAAGTAGAAATGTGGGCTTTAATTTTCCCTCCTCTCCTGTGAGTAGTAGGTGGGTTACAACATGCAAGCTGATTTGGAATAGAAAAGGACACAGGATTGCAGTGGAGGCAAACATCCACTAGAAGTAGCATATTTCATTCTACTTTCCAGGTTTAGCATTAGATTTGTTTGTTAGAGTCCACAGAGTGGAACTGGACGTGTGGATGGCTCCTTGTGGACTGTAGAGGTGTGTTTGAGTACTAGTATGCATGGGGGAATTAAGTTTCATAGGAAATGTAGCAATGTTTGGGGTTTTTTTTATTTTTTCCTTTGAAACTTCTGCTGCTTGTTAGCTGAAGTCTGAATTTACTTTTTTCTGTGGAAGCTGTTTCAAAGAGGAAATTTGTGAGCTGAGCATGCACTAAACATGAAGATCATGAGGTATATCTGGTTTGGAGAAGTATTATCTGGAAGCATTAACATCTGAATTAAGTCAGTGAAGTGAATACGCTGTAGGAAGTATCCAGATCTCTGGAAGAAGGTACTGACCAACTTGCATGAAAATAATTTACTGTTTAGGTTGTAACAAGTATGTGTGTGTGCTAGAGAGGGGGAGAAGATGGTGCCTAAAAAAAGAAAGGTTTGTCATCAACCTTGTCAGGTGAAGCTCCAACAGAAAGAAAGGATGTGCTTCTCAAGAACACAGGTCCTATTTAATAACACTTTTCTGGAAAAAGTCTATATATGGTGCCCACAACATGCAAGAGAGGGGATTTAACCTCTGATTAAAGGCCCAAAAAAGTCTTTGTGGGAACTGAGGCAGAGAAATATATACAGATACAGCTGTATATGTAACAGTATGTCTTGTGCAAACCAAAGTTAAAAGTTGGGAATTACTGCATTTGAACAATTTAGGAGTCTGGAAGGCTGATGCATCTGGATCATATGATCTTGTATCTGTTAACAGGTAACAGACTTGTGATACATTACAAAAATGTACCAGGAGGCAGTATAGCAGTCCAACAAGGCTAAAGGAAATGCACCTAACTTACTGAGAAATAGAAACAAGGCCTGTGGCTTTCTAGCAATGAGATTGTTTCCTAAGGCTGATATGATGCTTTGCCATGAAGGATGGATAGATCATGTTTAACTTAGTTGGAAATTTGTCTCCTTTAAAGATAATGTTATATCATGTTTATTTGCCATAAGACAGTAATCACATACTTCTGCGCATATTCTCCTGCAAATAGGTCTGCATCATGAATTTCATGTGCACCATCACATTTATGCAGTCTGCTGGTTTTATGTCTATTAGGAATGCTTTCCAGTTACAGACCTAATTCTACAGCTCACCCACATCATTGTCACCATGTAACTTCCCATCCTCAGAAGGTTACATATCTGATCTTATGACTACTTTCTTCTTCTCCATACAAGAGATGACTTTGAAATGTCCTCAAAACAATTGCTTTACTGTGTGCGGCAATTATGAAAGAACACTTGGGTCATGGTGCTCAGACAGTAGGGTCTACCACTCGTATGATGATATTGAAAATTGTGGACTCTCAGGTGTCTGAAAACAGATATATTATGCTTTTCTAACTTCGTAAAAACTTGAAGACTTGGCAAAAAATGGGAATTAGTTTGCTGAAAAGAAATTTGGGAAGGCCGAGAGGGGGAGCTAGGAAAATCACCAGCAGATCTGTTAAACTTTGATTCTAAGAAACTGAAGAATGGCTCTCTTCAATACTTGTGTTAAGTCTCTGGTCACCTGGAGAAGAACGATGTGATAACTAACAATCCAAGTGGATCAGTTCAATCAGTCATATCATCTTGAGTGGTTTCACTCTTTGATTGGATAGCTAATTAAGTATTAAAGGGGATGTAATAGAGATTGCATACTTCTGTAATTTCTGTTTCTTTTAATTTGGAAAGTGTAGTAGGGAATCTCTGCTTTTCAGAAGGCTGTGACAACAGCATGCAGGCAAAGGAGACTGAACTGCAGCACACAAACGGTGACTGTGGTCTTGCCAATGCAGAATCCCCTGTATGAATTGAGTAAATCTTGTTTATTGGACTGAGTATACACAGATTGTCTGAACAGCATATGTATAGTAATTCTAATGTTGGTTTTTGAGGCCTGTCCCTATGTACATATGCTTTAAAGTTGGTACTATCATATGGTATTCTTGTGTGATTGGCCAATTATTTGGTTATTTTATCCATTTAGTCTTCTTTTAAGGTAGGGTTGCAGATAACTTTTCTGTTTGTTTTGAGATTCCCAGATGTCTAAAGGCTGTAGAATATTGTAAGCCAAAGCATGGAATCCTATAAAAAAGAACTTCAATCACAATGCATCTTTTGATGCTTAGCATTAGTGAGTTGCTATCCTGCAGAAAGTTAGTTTTGCCCTAGAAAATAGCCTGACTCCTTATCAACTTCAGAAGGTTCAGGAGCAGCTCATTAGCATCACATAAGTACAAGTAGAATCAGGTTTGTATTTCTAGAAAGTTCATTTGTAGAAAGAACTGAAATAACAGGACTGGTGGTTTTCTCTTTCACCTTGTGGACAGAGATTAAGATGATAAGACTTTTCTCCTTATAGTGAGTTTTCTGAAGGCAACTAATTTAAATTCAAGAATACCAAACTTTTTGGGGATCAGTTAGAAACTTTGTCCTGAGCACGTTAATAACTCTCCAAATGAAGGAACAGTCTTCCCATCTCTGCAGGGTAGTCCACCTCATCTAGTTTTTTTTAACCATTATTGTGAAGACACATGTGCCCAAAATACCATCTGCTGTGTATTTTTCATACCTTTCTGTTCTTAACAGGAGGTCTGAGCCCTCAATCCTTCCTCTTGTGTTGATTTGGTGCCATTTTTGTAAGTGGAACAAACTTCCTTAATCAACTTAGTAAAGCAGAAAGATGGATGGAACCTGCTTTCCAAAACTATTTCCAGAGATAGTGGAAAGCACTCAGTGGAGGCTTTTGTTAATTTAAACTATTGAGTTGGCAGTCTTGGCCACTCTCTTCCCCCATAGAATGGGGAATACAAGCTTTTTCACTCCTGCTTTAGCCACACATTGTGTCACTGGTGACTGAACAGGTAGATGCAAGGATAAAGGAGGTAGCTGAATTACTATGTTCATTTCATCTTCTTTTTAACTATTGAGATTTCAGAAATGGTGCCAATTAGAATAACTTATAACTGCAGTTTTGGCATTCATATGAATTAAATTTCACAAGTGAATTGAATTCTGTATAATGACTTTCTTACAATGGTTCTAATTCTGCTGGTTTTACTTAGACAGAAGTCCTGTTGAAGTCCCCATAAGAACTCTAGGATCAGCATATAGTATTTGCCTCAGTTCAGTAATTGTTTTCTTTTATGCGACTTTTTAGAGCGCTCTGACAAGCAAGGAATGAACGGCTTATCTTATCAAGATTTATAGTCAATAGCTTCTGTAGTCTTGTGAAGAAGACATCTGCTGTGCAAATAGCAAGGTTAAAGTGATTGTGCATGAAGTAAATACAAACTTCAGCTAGTATTTCATCCTGAAAACCAGTCTGAACAATACTTAGATAACTTCACATAATGGAAGCCCTTTCATAATCTTGACCCGCATACAGTTTTGTCAAATCCAAGGTCAGATAGAATTTAAAAAATAAGCTTTATTTGAACTTCTTTAACCATGATTTTACATTTGTAAGCATGCTCTTTAATAAAAAAATCCTACTATTGTTTGGTGGTTTTTTTTTTAATTCTTATATAAGTCTCAGAGTTTGATCAGTTGTAATAGAAAATAAAATATTATCTATTTGTTTAGGAAATGTCTTTTAAACCATTACAGCTGCAGACAAAAGGAGTTCATTTCAAATTGATTAATGTGCTGTAAGTATCTGGAATTGCTTGGTCCAGTCACTTTGTTGCTTTCTCATCTCTCTGAAAAATCAAATGAAGCATCTCTGAAGATTCCTGATTGATGCTGTCAGCTTTGTACTGTGCATTTCAGGAAATGTTCAAAGTGGGGCAATAATTTTCAATCTATTTTCAAGTATGCTGCAGTGAAGTTTTTCTATCAGATTATACAAAGTCCATTTTCCAAAGAACTATGCATTTTCGTGTGTTGTGCATTTGTGGGTGGGAGCTTTTACATATGGATCTTTATAAATATGCATGAGAGAATGATGTATTGGTGATATTGCCTACTTCTGTTGTACCATGCCAAAGTGCATTTTTTTTTTTCTTTGTAACCCATACTGCCTATTTCTCTTAGATACAAGCTCAGATTAATTTATTTTCTTGGAAGCCATGTGTAACTTGGTTTCATTTCATAATGTATGTACAAATTTTCCAAATCTTGCTACAGAATGCTTCAGGACCAAATCCGGTGATCCATTGGTAAGAATGTTAAAGTACAGGAAATTGTAACAAAGATTATTTTCCTCCTAAAAAGGGAACTTGGACAAGATAGTATCATTAATTCCTATATTTGTTTTTCTTGGCTTGCAAGGAAAGCAGGAATTACCTTAAATTATCAATTCAGCAAAGTCAGGTGTGAATATGATTTGGCCAAAAGAAGTTCACGGACTTAAGCTGCATGAAACTGTATAAAAATCTTACTGCTGATTTGGTTACTTTATGAAATCATTCAGTGAACAAATAACCATTAGTCAACAACATAAAAATACAGCAATAGAAGCATAGCCTTTTGTATCCGTAGGCTGTACATGCAAACTCTGCAGGAGATCTTGGGCTGTAGTAGAGGTGGAAATACGGAAGACCTCTAAAATTCTCTCAGGAACCCCCTCCAGTCCATAGCAGAATGGCTGGCTGCTCACCATGCTGTCACTGGCTGCTGGCCAGCACCAGTACTCTGTGACCCCTTCTGACGCGGCTCATAGGGCGTGAAGGATGAGTTAACGATGCTTCAAGCAGCATTAATGAATCAAATTTTAAATGTGGATTCTCACCCACAGTGGTGTGGAAAGGTCCATGGCTCTGAGGAGAAGGAACCAGGGAAGAGAAACCTTCTCTTAAATTTAGATTTCATGTAGGTGAATAGAAGGTACCTTTTCCCTCCTATCACCCCCATAAACATCATTGTTAGTGTCTTTTCTTGCCACAGCAGGATATAAGAAATAACTGAGTTTTTATTAGTATATTATATTGCCGTGTTTTGTATAGAATATCTTGTATGTGCACTCTGAAAGCTGCCTGAATGTAATTATCAGCATTCTTCTGTCTTATTCTTAATCTAAAATATAACAGAATGTCCTGATTCAGGACCCCCCCTCCCCATTTAAGCCTGTACTTAACTTCCATTGGCTCTAATGAGGTTAAAATATACTTGTAAATTCTAATATGCTTAAGTATTCTTACTTAGACAGTACTTAGGAAAGATTATTTAAAAATACTAATTCTGAAAAATGTAATGCTGACCCCTTAAAAATTCATTGAACACATTTTGTAAAAAGTATTCTGCTGTCTTTTGAGACCAAAACAATTCTGTCTTGAAAACCTGGAAGTGGAGCACAGACATGATGAAACTAGTCTCAGGATCATTGTGGTGTAGCTTGTGAAAATTCAGTAAATAAGGTCCCCTAATGATAATGATTTACCAAAATTATTTATTTTAAGTAGCTGAACCAGTAACAGAAGTGAATATTCTTTTGCAGTATAAGATTGCTAAATTGTGTTCCATTCAGTCTCTATTTGCTTGCTTATTGCTGCAGTGAAATAGGCAAAGCAGTTGCATAATCAAGTCTTTATTGTATTGGTGTAATTTGCATGTTTTCTTTATTGTTTCAGAACCATCACAAATTGTTATGAAATGAATAACACTTATTTTTATGCTGGATAGATGATTGAAACTGCTGAGTGAATTTTTCCGTGCTATTTTGGGATTTGTGTGATAAGGAAGTATCCAAAGACATTCTAGTTTTGTCTGTTACATAGCAAAGTATATTTTCCTCTTTTTTAAACTTCAGTATATGCAGCCTTATTCTTTTTTGCCAAGGTGATTTTGTGCCACAAAAGGTATCAGTAGGGCAGTATCCTGAACATCTTCCTTCCTATGAGCATTACTTGCATAAAATTATCTTTACTTGTGCGAGCAGTGCATTGTTTTCAACATTTACAGGGATGTACTCTCTGTAAGCTTGGCCCAGTGAGGCCTACTACGGGTCCATTAGTGTAAAAGGAAAATCCTTTTGTTGAATTCACTGAAAGTGGAACTAGGCTTACAGTGAGCACTGATTAAGTGCCACCATGCTGTTTGAAAACTTATTCTTCAAAAATGCCAGGACAAAAGGCATAATGAATAAAAATAAATGTTTTTGTTTTAAATTATTTAGAAATGGGGGGAATGGTGGTGCTTTGCCTAATAAGGTTGCTACTGGCAAGAAGAGCTCTGGTCTTTGTCTGACCCTGTTCTGAGGCTTGATTATCAAGGGCTATTCCACTGCCTTGTGCTAATCACAGATCAGTTTGTGGCTCTGTGTGTATTTTTTAGTACAGTGCCCCACAACTCCCTCATCTCAAGTATTCCACTCCTGTTCTGTGTGTGTAGCTAGATGTTTTAAAACAAGTTAATAGTTCATAAGATGTTCCAAAAAAATTCTGCGTCCAGTTTCAAGTGTTATTTTCTTACGGATTGTAACAAAAGACAGTAATTTTCACTGTTCAGGTGCTTGCAATTCTTCATTCAATCTTCATTTACAGAATGCTGCGGAGTTTAGCTAAGGCATTTTTTCTCATGTAATACTGTGTGGCACAGGGTTTTTTTTCCTGTCCCTGGGTCTGAATCCATTCCTTTTTCTAGGATAAGGAGAATTCACTCAGTCTAAAATTGTCATCTTTTTTTCTTTTTTTAATTAGGCCTGGAAATGTTTTGCATGGCATTGTAGCACTTCTTCCCCATTCTATTTTGTTGTGCAAAGTGACATGCTGGGTCTGTGCTTGTATTTTGTAATGTTTGCCTTTGGTCGGCACTGTGTCAACACAAAGCTTTAAAAACAATAAAATACTGACTTTGGGAGAGGGGAAAGGCTGAAAGATTGGCCATATATCTCTTAATTTTAAAATTATAACAGTAGTCTTATATACAGTTTGTATTAGCACCTCTATCAGCACTGAACCACCTTCTCCCAGGAGGTATATCTTCCAGACTTCCTGAGTAGATGAAATACTTCTCTTAAGAAAGTGTAACAGTTGCTCCCTGTAGAGTCAGTGAGCTTTGCCACCTCCTTGTCCTCTTGAAATGTCCTGTGCTTCTGGACCTTTTATATGATGTGAGGAGTTCCTGCACTCAGGCAGCAAGGAGACAGATTATGGCAGTGGCTAGTCAGTATTATGAGAAGCATGTAATGAGCCATACAGCCTGCAGAATTCTGGAAAGGATAAAGGGGAGACACTTAAAGACACTTTTCTCAAAGTAGTCTCATTAGCCTGTGAACCCAGGTTAAGAGATAAGAGAATTCTTGATCATAGACTGGAACCTGCTTCTTGTGTTTATTGGAAGCTTGTTTTTCTAAAGGTTATAGAGTGTATTTTCAAGGAGTCTGATAGCTAAGCTGTAGTAACCTGCCCTGTCTTGATTTTCTATCATTACTGCCTGCAGACTATGAACTAAATCCCAAGTGGTAGTTCCATAAGACAGTAACTTGGAGTATCTGAAGGTAACCAGAATTTATGGTAAGTTTTGATTCCGGAATCCTTGCATCAGTAATCCTCTGAAATCAAATTGTGTTTACCCCAGGTAGCACAACCAGAACAGGGTATGGGAGCCCATCTTCCCCAAAAGCTTTTCTCTCATGAGTATTTTAAGATTAAATACAAAGTTGGTAGGGACATAGCTCCTGGGTAACATTTATACTTTCCCTATTGAAAGCATGTTTTGGAACTAATTATTTTCATAATTTTTATCACTATATAAGGATAGGGAATATAATTTTGTGAAATTCCTTAAATAATTGGAAAAGGCTTTTGTTCTGGAAAAGAGGAAGTGTGTGGGTATGCAGGGGTGGGAACGAGAGGGAAGGGTGCACAATAGTTCCTACCATAGTACAAGCTATGCAGGAACAGAGCTATCAGCAAAGTGAAAAATAGGAATCAGCTTTGTTTTGAAGGAAAACAACTCCCAGGAGGAAGCAAAAGTCCATATGTAACACCATAACTGCTGATGTGCTGTTCAGCTTTGCTTCCCACAGCACAATGAAAGTTCAGCGTATTTTGTTTCTTAAAGTGGCACCAATGAAATTATGGAAATTCTCATTTATAAAATGTAATACAGGGCATCTACTAATATAATGAGTCACCTGCTGCAATGTGTATTTTCCTGTGTTCTTCTTCTGTGGAGAGGGAGGTGGCAGCAAAAGAAATCTCTTACAATATGGACTGAAGGGGTATCATAGCATTCTCTTAACCACAACCCTGCCCCAACACAGAGTGAGCTAAGCCTATAACATGCCAGACAGAGAATTATCAGTATAGAAGAATTTACAGTTTCTGTAGGCAAATTTCAGTATTTAACTAGCCTTACCTCAGGCTAGTTACCTTATCTAACCCATGCTGATAGACCTGTGTTTGTCTTGTTTGTTGATTGTCCAGGTTATACATGCTTAGAAAGGGTCCAACACTTTGAACTCTGTGTCCCTTATTTCAGCCAGTTAAGAGGTGCTGATACACTCATCTTGCCTACATTGAAGAGGCAGGAATAAATGTTCTGTTCTTGCAGAGCCTGGTGGGTGGACATGTGATGAAACTGCCTTTGACTTCCTTCCACCAAGGAAAGTTGCAAAAAGCAAGCAAGGTGGAGGTGCTGGTGACCCGGAGCCACATGTGACATGTGGTCAGGGAAGCCAAGCTTTAACTGATATGAAGCTTTTCCCCCTGTAAATACCCCAAATGTAATATCTCAAATTAAAATAGTTGCACTGGTAAATATTTAAGGTTATAGTTATGCTGCTGCTGTCACTTCTAACAAGTAGGAAAGCTGGGGTAACATCTCTGTCTGTTTTATGCAAGTAGAAGTTTTGTGTACATGAAGTTATACTGGCAAAATTGTTGCTGCTGTCATCTGTTCTGTGGATTATGGCTTTGTTGTATTGGTATAATGCACATCACTCACATTGACAATAAGAGAGCTTTGGGGGTATCCCTGTATTAGAGTGCTTATAGTATGGCTATAGCGTGAACAAAGGGCACACACATTTCTGTATGAGATACTAATACTTATTTACTTGTGTTGCTACAACTTCACTGTGAAGTTTGAGGCCCTTGAATACAAAGTAATGGAGGAATTTTAAATCAGCACAGACTATTAGGGTTTTTCTCTTACAGTTCTCAACAGGAGGCTTCTTTCACATCTGCTGTTAACAGGTTAATGTCAAAAGTGCAGCCATGTAAAAAATGTTAGTTGAACGCCCCCTAGCTGAAATAATGTTCAGAACATGACTAAGACAAAGGTTTCCAGGGGATTCCAACGTGCAGGCTGGGGGGAATCCCACGTTCAGAGTTCCTTGTTTGTTGGTTTCAACTCAGCCAAGCAGTTACTCTAAGGATGGATACATTTGGATATCTGTATATCTATAGATACGTTTATGTTCATATACTGATCCTTTTAGAAAAGTATTTTGCATTAAGGAAGCAATCTTCATTGTCTGTTCCTTTTAATTACGTTGGTACAATGTTTGGAAATACGAGGCTGTGTGTACAGTTAACTTGCAAAACTCATCTGAAAACTAGATTACAAAGCCATAAATGTGTTCATGTTTCAGAGCCAAATTAGGCGATCCTACAAGCACAAGTGTTATTGAGCTCTGTGCTTTCTCTGGTGTCATATATTGCACAGGCACTTCTCAAAGCATGAGAACTCTGCCTTTTCTGTTAGTACAACTGACTGGTCTTTGAATAAGCCAGTAGCATTGGTTTTATCTTCATCAAACTGGACATTTCAATATTAGGAAAGAAAAGAAGGAAAACCTCTTTCTATGTAGTTAAGAGTTTGTTCTATTACGTATGCACAATGGCATTGATTCTGCCACTTCCTTGATCAGATTGTTCAGAGTAGATCTGTCCACAGGAATTTCTCAGTCTGCAACCCTGTATACATTCAGCAGAAGTTTTATCGTATCCAACTCATGAGTGGTTCCTACTGCCCATATTCTTTCTCTCTCCATAAGCCTCATTTTAATTTCATGATAGAATGAAATACATAGTTTAAAAACCCGAAAGTTAACTATACAAAGTTAAGCATATCAGGTGTTTACTACTGAGTTTTGGACAGGCTCTGCTGTGAGAGTTTCTACAACCATTGAAAAAGTGACACTTAGCTAGGATCGTTAAAACGGCCATACAGCCCTTCCTTTGCAATGCTGACATCACTGCTTACATGTTATAGAACAGGGTGTTTGAGGATGAAGTAGTATTATCACACTTAGATTAGCCTGGTAGTTGCAAAAATCAAGCTATTGAAGATTAGAGACTATCTTTCCTGACATTATCGAATGAGGTTTTGTTGTTTTAGTGCTTTCTGTGCAAGTGAGAATGCATGAAAAGGTGGACTGCCACCACAAACTGTCTATATATTATATCCTTACATTTTTCAAGGCAGAATTCACAGAGCTGAGCAGGAGTAATTGATAATACACTACATAAAATGCTGTCTTCTAGTTTATAACAAGCATAACAAAAGTATATGCAGTATGCCTCAAATGCTAAGCAACAACAGTTGTGAGAAAAAAAATTGACAAAGGTTCAGCACTTCCATCCCATCTGATTAGCGCTGAGCAAAACCTGGTCTCCCTTGTATTTCAAAAAGCAATAAATAAGCTTTTAAGCGTCTTGTAAAACAACATCATCTTGGCATTCTGTAATATATATAAAAACAGCAAAGGAGCACAGCCCCTATGTTTTCCTTTGTGGATCACTGTTATGTTCAGATAGCTCCTTGTAAAATTGAAGCAATGCAGAAAACTCTGCCTGAGATCTCTCTTTATTATAGCTACAACTGCAGCCAGCAGGCTAGTCCAAAAGTTCATGGGCTATCTTTTAAGGCCCATGGCCTTTTTTGCACCTATAGAGGAACCAAGACTAGGAGACATACATTGTAGAGTACCTGAAGGGACAGGATAGCTCATTTTCAGCCCAGCTACTTAATGTTTTAATGGTTTAAAGGTGTATTTGCAAGAAGTACAGGCCTTTTTTTACAAGTATCAATGAGACCAAAATGTCCTGTAAAATTTGAAACTTACTTTTGCACAGTTCTTCATGAAATGTGATTGGAATATGGTCTATTGATAAGACTACAATGATGAGGAATGGCAATCATCCTAAAAATTCCCTTTACTTTCTCACAGGAATTTTTTCTATATTAATTATTCTTTATTCTAATTTGAAAAAGGAGAAAATTACATTTTTCTCTCCTCTGTCTCCATTTCTTTCACTGATTGGGAATCACACTGAAAATTAGACTGGTAAATAGTAAGTAGTTAATACATTTGTCAGGTCATCTGCTTTTTGCTTCATACTTTAAAGCAGTCCTCTAAGGCATGCTGCATTTGAAAATCACCAACAACTACACTAGTATTTGTACTTTTTGCATAAATGAAGAAGTGATGGCTGCAGATATACTACTTTCAGCTGAGAAACTTATTTGCTGCTAAAACACTCAAGAAGATAATTAGTCTTGAAAAGTCAAGAAAAAGATTTTATTTAGACATTAGCTTACCTCTGTTAGTCTTGCAAGTCTTGGATATGCCAAACTACAATGATTATTATCAGACCTTAAAGTATTACCTACTTACACTAAAATTAACAAAGATGACACAAACTGTG
The DNA here is from genome assembly GCF_900496995.4 of Aquila chrysaetos chrysaetos. NCBI lineage: Eukaryota > Metazoa > Chordata > Aves > Accipitriformes > Accipitridae > Aquila > Aquila chrysaetos. The sequence goes on from NC_044015.1 coordinate 25,371,939, forward strand.
AATCGCTATTTTAATATTTCTGAACCATTATTAATTAATACCACTACCACCTACTCATTAGTTAGTAAGTACCAAATTTGATAAAATTGCTGTTTTGTGTCAAAGTAGCAATCCATAATAAAGGAACAGAGGAAATTAAAGTTTGAGCTATATTAGTTTAGCATGTGTTGCAATCTTTTTAAATCATTCTGCCATATTACTTCCATGTTTATCTAAATAGTTAACTATAATCATGAAAGGTCAGTGAAAGAAATGGATTCTATACTTAGATACTTGAAGTCATACCACAGTTTGAGGAGCGCATAGCACTGACTCAGGATTTTGGCTTATCTCTGCAATTGGCACTTTTGCAACAAAGACCTGCGTTCGGATCCCCATTCTTCAAAAAATCTAGTTCTAGACCCTTCTGTAACAAAATATCAATATGATGTCCTTCTATTACAGGCACTACAGAATGCTCCTATTACAAACTAATACTTATTAGTGCCTCAACCATGACATTTTGCTGCCGTTAGAATATAATCTAGCAGGAAGAAGAACTGTTTGTTGCCCATCCAGCGCTGCAGTAATTGATTCTCTATAGGTCCTCAATAGAATGGAAAATTACAGCTGTGAAGTTTACAGGATCCTGTCACGTTCCTCTCTTCTCTCCTATCTGTAGGAATGTCTTAGTTTCAAGATGCAGAAGCACCCTTTTCCCTGTTTTCAAAATAAATGTTGCATGGTTCTAGGTGAAGGACATGGGCATTGGAAGAAAAGCATCACATGGCTGGTAACTTAGTCATTTTTAACCATGGTGGAAGTTTTTTGCTCTATACAGCCATGCTTAATGCTGTGCTAGTAGCTAATTTTAAAAACTAAGTTCTCTAAGCTCTACACTTTAATATCTTGCTTTACTTTGCACACATATTTATATAAATATAGCCGACCTCAGGATCTAAACAGGTTAATTAATATTCACTAACAACTCAGAGCCATATTGATAAAAGTACACTTTGTTCATTTATGCTTTTGGTTTTTCTGGAGGGGGTTTATTCTTACATGGCTGATACAGGAGAAAGAACCGAGGCCAAGAATCACTTACTGTTAGAAGTGTTGGCATGTGATTTTATGAAAGGCCACGGGAATTAGGGCATTTCTTCTGCAGACTATTTTGTGAAAAGGGAGAGAAAAATAAGAAAAATTAGAAAATCTTGAAAAATTGAAAGTCAAAACTCATGGGGTTTCACATTATTTTCCTGCAGAGTGCAAGAAAATTGTCCCTGATTTTTTACCACTGACATATTATACCATGAATCCATAGCTGTTAAAGTTTAGCACAAATCTAACTCAACTCTGCAAGTGTGAACAGTGGTTGCATGGTGGTAGAAGCAAGGTTAAATGTTAACTATAGTCCTCTGTGCTAGAGTATGTTTGTTCTCTAATGGAACCACTTGCTTAGTCTCAAGCGTGGGCTGAAGAAGAAAGGATGTGCGGGGACAATAGGTGTCTCGCAGAACACAGAAATAAATGAGAGTTTTTTGTGTATAAGGTGGCTGCTCTTTGGCTATTTTCCTGTAATCAAACTTTAAGACAGTGGTAACCACAGAATTGTATTTCCGTGGCATGTCTCTTGGCTCTCCCTCTCCCTGTAGTGGTCTATATTTATAATGGAAAATACAGATCACGCGAAGAAGTTTCCATAGATTTGAAGAAAGTTCCTTGCATGACTAAGGAGCATGAATGGCCGATAACATGCCACTGTTAGGCCAGACCTATGCAGGCCAAATTCAATCTGTATGTGCAACATCACTAAAGCTGATGGAGGTGGTCCTATTTACATAGTGCATGCACAAGTTTGAGACTTCACTGCTCCTGGCTGTTACTCTGCTCCTTGCACTGAAGTTGCCACCCCTGAGGCAAAGCTAGCAGAACAAGATGGGTGAATTTGTATCTCTGCTTATATACTTTCCAACCTGATGGGTTGCAATGCAATGCAAACTCAGCTTCATTTTTCATGTAAATTAAGATGTCAGGTTTGGAGTGACTAGAGAGAGGTGTGGATTTTTACCTTTCCGCTGTCCCTGCTTAAGGGGATAACCTTTCACAGAGACAGGTAACTGTTAAGGGCAGCGACACTGATTTGCACTAATAAACTTGCCAAGCCTTCTCTATCCAAGCTGTAAGTTTGAATTTTGCTTTTTCAATATTAATGGATCTTCTACACATCCTCTCAAAATTAACAAGAACAAATAATATTTTTGCAATTCTTAAGGAACAGTTTTTAGGAAACTCCTGGCTCTTGATGATTACTGGGATGCCTGACCTTGGATTTATATCTAAAACTATTAGAAATTTGACTGTCTCTAATTGCCACTTTAAGTGATAGTCAGATCATCATATCTTGTATATTTAGCAAGTCTAGGTTTTTGGAAGCTGCTTGAGATTTGACCTTGTGTAAATGCTTTTTAAATTACTCAGAATCATTTCACAAATCTAATTAGCATGTGATAAAATCACTTCAACTCACTTCATTTGACACTAGTCCATTAAAGTAACCCATAAAGTTTTATTTGTCTATTGTTACATGTTACTGACTGTCATTTCTATATGAAGAAAACTTCAAAAAGAGAATCACTCTAAACAGAAATTACAAACCAGTGTATCATACTCGGAGTATATAGCAGTATTTATCTTGGCCAGCAAATTGTCATGTGTCTCTTCTAAGTAAAAGTAAGCCATGCTCTGGAGGGAGAAAGAGAAAAAGAAAATCTGTGCTATGCTGTAGGAGATGCCATTTAATCAGCTAGACCAGTTAATAACACTTGCTGCCTTTTTTATTTGTCAAGGGCTCAATATTTTTTCAATATGAGGTCTGCTTCAGTGTGCTTTAAATGGCAGTTTATAATTAATGGTACTTGAGTGTGTCTCTTATTTCCAAAATTCATACAACATTCTTGGTTACAATTTATACATGATTTTAAAGTATAATTAACGTTCAGCTTTACAAGATATATGCAAACAGATATGCAAATTTGGAAATAAATATGCAAACATATAAAATGTTGTTGAATTAAGTAGTCCTTAACATTTTTAATGAAATCAATATTTTATTCATATTTTGCACACAATTTTGAGTACTTAGTGATTTGGTAGTTCTCAGACTTTCACGGACCATGTCTGCAGATTGATTCTCTTACGGCTCATCTTGTCTTCCAGTCTCCTGAACCTTGTATTTTCATTATGGAAAACAGGAGCTAATCCAAACCCCTCTAAATTATTGGGATTCTTTTCAGTTATGCTGTGTGGATATTTGAGATAGTAAACTTAGCATGTTACTGAAACAGTTGAGAATAATCTTTATAAAAACTTTAATATTGAATCACATTAAAGGTCTGTCTAGCCCAGTATCCTACTTCTAACAGTAGCAACCCCCACCTACAGAAAAATATGAAAATATACATAAAATATATCACCTATATGTTTTTCTAGCCTACAGCCACTTGTGAGTCAAGAAATGCTTATGGAGGTTTCTATGCAGTTAGTTACCCTCTGTGGAATTCTTGTATATCTACCTATATATATATATATATATATATATAAAATAGAATACATATATATATATTTATTTTTTCTGTCCCTGACCATGTTGGTGGCTCATCAGTTTACCAGTGTCTTTCTAGTGGTAGAGATCCCAAACCCAAATACAATATTATAGATGTGGTCTAACAAGTGATGAGTCTCTATTCCCTCCCTCAGTCTGCTGATTATGCTGTTAATACAGTCCAGGATGGTGTGGGCTGTCTTCACTGCCAGATAACACTGCTAGCTCACTGCTGCAGGCAAGGACACTGCCTCTGCCTACCCTAGCCCCAGGGAGAGGACCCTGGCAATCCCTGCAGCCCCAGACCTGGGGAACTGCATCCTCCCTCAGGAGCTCATCTGAGTTAAGACCTCTGATGTGCTAGGGATGGTTGCTCCAGTTGGTGCTGTTGTCTGTATGGAAACCAGTCCATTCCTTCCTACCATGTGACAGTGATGGCTTTTTGAATATTCTGTCTTCCCCTATCCTTGCCACTACCCCCAAACATGTGACTCAGTGGCCTGGTATTTTCTTTCTCTGGATGCAGGAGGCTACTTTCACTGCTACACAGTGCTGGTAGCTCTCCCTTGTATAATCTTATCAGTAAATTTGCTATATGATTCTGTCCCTGAATGCTTGCTATTCCTCAGCTTTGGTTGGCCACAAACTTGATCCCTACCAAGGAAATGTTATCTCAAAAGGACACGTAGTTAAGATACCCAGACAGTCAAGGTATAAAGATGTATGGAATTTTGTATTTAACTGATCAGAGAGAAAATCCTCAGGGATCCTGAGAGAAAAATCAGGGTTCTCGCTGTAGTTACTAGTAAATAACTAGGTATTAGTACTGGGAGACAGATGGGTACTTTGCTGTTACAACAGATATATATGTTGTGATAATGTAGCAATAGATTGAACTAGGAGGTCAAAAAATACTGGTACTTCAAACTATACCCTTTATAGTGTAATTATGTAATGCACGCTGAGGAGAGGCACAGGGAACAGTTAAAGCATTTGATGTTATGAAGGCCAAAGGCTGAAGTAGCAGGCAGTGTGTAGAGGCAGGTTTCCATTCTGTCTTCATTGCCATCCAAAGCATGCTTTAAGTTTTCACATTTTTGAATTCCTGAAAGAATGTTACAGAATTTCTGCCACTGTAGAAATTGCTGAAACTAGCAGTTTCTTCAGGCACTTAGATAGCAAAGCCCTTTCCATCTTGATTCTGGTGTTAGGCAGGATGGCTTGGACAAGCATTGACTTAAACTGAAGGAATTTGAATACCTGAGCATACAAATGTAGGGTGGATAAGTGTGGCGAGGAAAATTGCATTCAAGTCACAATGTACTATAGAAGGCAGGAGGCGTACCGTATTCAACTTACAATCTCAGAACCCGAACCAACGTTAAGCTTTACAACACATCAGGTACTATGGATCCCACAAGATGACTATCAGCCAAAGAGTAAATGTGGTTTCCTATCCTTGGTTTGCAAGATTACTAATCAAGATCGCATGTCTAGGCTTTAAGTCATTTAGGGTTACTATATAAACTTACATACATGAAGAGCCATGCTGAAGTCTATGTTGTTGATTATTTAAGACCTGCTCATTTCAATAAAGTTTGTAGGATTGGTCCCTTACATTTTTTCAATAAAACCTAGAATATGTTTCATTTAGTTTACATCGGTGCACAAGTGATCAAAATCGTAATTATATCTCTAAAGAAACATCACTTAAAAATAGACATATGAATGCTGTTTTGATCATTGCAAACTGCTATTTGTGGTGCAGTGTTTTTGTTATGAGATGTGGGAAAATTTATCTGCCCTTGCAGGTGCGTACTTAAAATGCTATTTCAGGGCAAGTAGTGCTATAGTATTTTTCTGAGAGATATTTATTTATTTATTACTACAGGTATAGTGAGTAAAAATCATACAGCTGCTTCCCTGTACATCTGTGGTAGTTTCAACATTTTTAGTGTATAATTGACTGAAACAAGTAAGACCTGATGTACTTAGCAAAACACTGTTCAGAGCTATGCAACACCCTCTGCCTTCATACCAAATAACCTTGGTCTTTAAAAGACTATATGTGTGCAGTCACTCAGTTGCATATGCTTTTTATTCTCCCAGCATATTTCAGGCCTGGTTTCTTGCAACATTTTGTTTCTGTGGGCTGGCTTTCATTTCAGCTGATTGCCTGATCCCCTCTTCATTCTATTGTAATTGTTTTTTTGAATTATCTTAAATTCTCCAATGGATTTATGACAATCTGAAAATTAACAATGGCCCCTTAATTGAACAGGGCTATGTGATTCACAAAGTCCTTACTTGACTGGTATTTCTTTTCCCCTCGCTTCCAGCCAGGCAATCCTGTGTGCTTTTTAAACCAGTGTAGAGGCAGTAAAATGTGTATACATTGAAACTTTTCCTTCCTGGCACTCCATCACTTGGAAAGCAATCTGAGGCTTTTCCATAGGCTGATGTATTGGCAGTAACTTATAAAACCCCCAAAATATGGAAACATGATTTTTGATTATGCTATAAATTGGGATTATTTCCTTCAGGCAGGCGGAAGGACATGCCAGCTGGACTTTATATTTTGGCTGTTAGAAAGCTTTAGGAGCCAAAATTATAATTAGCTCACTCATATTGAAATATGTTCTCCCTAGCTGTATTATTTTTTTGCCAGAGCCTGATACAATTCCTGAAAGATGCAGTTTCCCTCAGCACAGGAAATATGCATCATATTGTTGGCATTAACTGACCACCTGTGCAGTGGCTGGTGCAGTGCTTGCACAAGGAGGCAATACATCTGCTACCTGGCATGTTACAGGTATGTGTCTGTGTTGCAGGGACTGGTGTAGAGGGCATGGACTGGCTCTTTGACTGCTCAGTACACTAACCGCAGGGACCTACATTCTAGGCAGATGGCGTATGAATTGCTCAGAATTGTAGGAAATGCTTCTGAACACCAAATTTGAAGAAGAGCAGGACTAGTTCATCAACAAACCATCAGTGCAAGAAAGTTGCTTGTATTTCAGTAGCACCTAGTTTTATGTGTTATAAAGTGGTACCTAAGAGATCCAGTTGAGATCCGGGTACCACCTGTACAAAGTGACTATTGCACACTTTAATTAAGTGGTGGGAGTGAAGGACTGGTAGGCACAGCTGAAAGAAACATTATCAAGGGACTTTGACAGGAAACATGGACTACAGCACAGGATGCAAAAATCTGCCAGACATCCTGAGTCCTTATTGGGGCAACTAAAATCTCACTAGGATAGCTGAGCAGGCCAGTGAAAGTAAAGCTAGTCTGGGAATGTTTTCACTCACGCCCCTCTGTCACTCTTCTGGTTTTGGCATAGATGTGCCCACTGTGAGAAATGGTCCATACCTTCTGTAGCTCACCAGAGTTGAGAATAGGAATGAAGGATACTGAGGCAGAGAGTCAAGTAGTGACCCTTTCCTATTTCATAACAAGTCAGACACAGCAGTGCAAACAGAATCCAGATTCTTCTGTTTCACCGTTCAGTGCCATCCAACAGTTCATTTCAACTTGAGCTGAAAATGTAGCTAACTTGTTTCCCCCATTTGGACTATGTATTTGCAAGCTGGATGTTTCACCATATTAGAGGTGGTAAAATGCTTTCTCTGAATAGTTCTCAGATTCTGTGTTTGGATGATTCCTTTTACTTGTATTTTTTTCTATCTGTGTTCTGGCTGCTCACCAATTAATGGGGCAGTTTCTCATAATGAACCCATTTTTGAATTCCATTTTGGATATTCATTCGATTACTATGATGATTACATACTTGAATATTTTTAATCCTTTTTTTTTCTTTTGTTTTGTATAATAGACTCTTTTCTGACTCTCCATTTTACTACTTGCTTCCCAAAGGAATATAAAACTTTCTTTAGGAACATCATTTAGTTTGGGTGAGAGACTGAGATAAGGTTCTAGCATGGGGAAAGATGAAGAGGGAGTATTCAGAGTACAAGATGTTATGTCCATCTGAGAGCTGTGCACCGTTCGCAGCTGTGGATTTAATTAGCTAGCTCTTCCAGATGAAGGGGCCAGGCAAAGGCAGCCGCCCCTGTCGCCTTGGCATCGGCAAGGTATGTATTCACGTTACGGCAGGGGGCTCCAGAGCAGCAGAGAGATTTCACTGAACAGCAGCCAGTCACCCCGCAGAACTGAAAGGCATTTTAAAGAGTACTAAAGAGATTAATTTTATTTCTTATTTCAACATAAAACCCTATAATATGTCTGTGAATTGATTAACTCATTATATGGACAGCCTCTTTTCCATTTGAATGCCCTTACTGGTTTTGAAACTGATTCCTTGCAGACATAAGAAGCACATGGAGGATAACATTCTTGCAACTACAGATCAGTTTGGCTATTTTGGTAGACAAAAAGGAGAAATTCAAAGCTGGAGTAGAAGAAAGATCTAAAAATGAATGGACCACTTGCCTTGAAGTTTTAAGGCAAGCTGTTAATGTTACTCTATGTGGCTGAGAGTAATCCACTAAGTTTTTTTTCTGGATATAAGACCTGATGCAAGTTTCTCTCCTTAAAATGCTCTTTGTTTTTCATCTGTTGAAAAATTAGAAAAAAAAAAAATGCTTGAGTTGAAAACTTTCTTACTAATATTAGTAATATTCAAAGGGGTGGTTTAATGCAGATTTGACTTCTTAAGTAACAGACATCTGTATCTTAGTTTTGCTTAGACCCTTGTATTCATGCTAATCTTAGTTACCACCTCTAACTCTGCTTTCATCACATAAGAAGAATGAGTACTTTAGAGTATGCTACTACTAGATCATACTGAATCACTAAACAGAACAAACTGTTTAGAACTAGAACTCCAGAAAGTAAGCATAAAGTTGTATTACTTGAAAATTACTGTAGTTTCCATGGTGAAAATTTAGAAGGATTCTAATACAGTTTGTAACATCTATAAAATGTTTTATTTTGATGGACCATTTTCTGTGTTTTGAAATCAATTAAACATAAATGATGGGAAGGTGGTAACAAATATGAACGGGGTAAAAACTTGAAAACTACCGTTTGAAAAAAGGGGAATACTCAGGCTTTCATGCTTTGTGTTCTGGAAAGTACTAGTAGCTGAACTGTAAAATCTTAATTTTCCTGTAAGTTATAACAGTTGTGTACTTGCAAAGGTAGTATTTTCTTTTTCTCTTTAAAGCTGGATGTGTATTATGAAAGCAGTTGGTTTCCTCACTTTTTATTGGCTTATGTCTTAACTTAGTTAAACTTTTTTTTGGAACTACCTTTTCATTCAAATGCATGATACCACAGTAATTCTCTTTGTTGTTCAGATTTTGATAGGACTGCATGTTGCCAAAGTAATTCTGATTATGCTTTCAGAAATCTCCAGCAAGCAAAATTTGTTGGTAGCAAATATCTGGGTTTTTTTTTTTTTTTTTGGATGGGTGGGGAAGAAGGAAATACATGTGTTTGAGGAAAGGAAGAAAGTTTGTATGTGCTTCAGACCTGATTCTAGCACCTTTGTTTAGTATAATAGTACTGATAAGCACTGTTTTGTTATGTCCCCATAGTGATTTGCTATGGAACAGCAAATGTAAACAAAGATCAGTAATCCTCTCAATTTAAGTGCCATGCTAGGTATTTGTCTTGTTTGATTCTTACCTCTTGTTTTTATGTATGTAAGTCAAGGTGTACAAAGAAAATAGAAGTTTTGCTAAGGCTATTTCATCTGAAGTGAGTCTTCCTTTGAAATTAGGTTTGCTTTTTGAAATTTGTCTGCTTTGCTGTCTTTGCCTAGAGAACCTATAGTCCCAAGGCTACTCTTCCAGCTGAGGATAACTCTACTGTAGCAGTTAACAAATGTTTTCGATGCATGGACTTATTTCTTTACAATAGACTTCTCTTAATTATCTGTTGTGGACCCAGGGGCTCCACGGGCCTCAAAGTAAAAAGCACTGTACTGCTCTAATATTTCAGCCAGATCATCTGCAAACCCCGGTTGATGGTGACTATGTCATAGAAGCCAGCAGGAAGTCTGTTAGGCTTCCCTCAAATATAGGTAGTTAACCATTAGCAGTTACCTAAAATAGCATTATATGTCTGCGGTGAAAAAGAAGCTAGAACTTTGTTTGCGTGGGAGAAAGTAATGTAAGAGTGAATACTGTGACATAATAAGGGTACAACTTCATACCTGTACAGAAGTTCTCTGTATCATTTGATGGCTTTAATACAGAGAAATGGGTATGTGGAATAACAAACTGTAATTCCTCTAAACTTACCATTGAATAAAGAATCCTCAATACCAAAAAAATGAGACCCATGAATAAATGAATAAGCAATGAGCTGTCAGCTGAAAAGAAGCAATGAAAAACTAGAAAGAGAGAGAAAAATGAAGAGGATTAGGTGCCAAAAAACAAGGTGCCAAAAAAATCAGGGTCTGTCAGATTGGTACGAGCAATGATCCCTAGTTCCTCATTAGTTCCATATACAGTGCATGTTGCCAGAGTCCTTTGGTCCTACATTAATTTACAAAGTATTTTGATAAACAATTTATGCTTTCCACAAGAAGTGCCAGTGGAGACAGGTAAGGGAGGAAGCCATGTATAGGAGCAGTCATGTAATAAAGGCACAAAATGCAACCAGGGTTTCTAAAAGTTTACTGAAATACAGATCTCATCTAATGCAATGATCAGACCAACAGTCATTATTCTTCCTAGGTCTTCTATAGATCACCAAAGAACATAATTTTCTAAATTCAGCAATTATTTATATGTGATACAATATTACAGAAACACTAAATGTACTTCCTTGTTTTTATACAGTACAAGTGATACTGAGGAGAAACCATGCAATTATCCAGCTGTACTTACACCATTAGGGAGTTCTTTCTGGATCACAGGTAAGTGAGATAAATATTTTGGCTTTGGGTCTATGGGTACAGAGCCTGTGGTCAGCAGTTGGTATTTGGCATGCAGCTGCCTACTTTATCCATTTTTATGCACTAACTCATTTCCTTGATGTAGGGATTTGGGGACAGGGAAATAATTTCATAAATTATAAGCAAAAAAAAAAATCTGTTTCATCTACTTCATTCTGGATAGCCATTGCATAAAAACTGTCAAAAACATATTGCTCTGGGTTCATCCCTGCTGCAGTTCCATTGATTACAGTGGAGTTAAATCGAAGATGAATCTGTCTGCTCAATTTAAATCTAATGATTGGTTAAAAAGTCAGGGGGAGAGCCCTGTCTAAATCCAGTGCTGTTTTATCCTTGTGTCAGCATTTAATTCCATTTGCATATAAGCCTATTTCCCTTCTCTAAATTTAATTTGTTAGAGCTTGGCCCTCAGCAACAACAGGAACAACAAAGTAATTGCATGCAGTATTGGGCAATGGTGCCAATACAGCATGTGCTATAAAAATGTCTCACACAAATTTATAAAATGTAGTTATTAGTGACATTCTGCCTGGTAACAGCAGTATCTGGATATCTGGGAAAAAAAAAAAGCATTGAGCTACCTTATGGACATGTGACATCTAATAACACACATATGAAGAAGTTTTTTTTAATATCAGCTATTAATTGTGGCCATTTCACCAAAGGAAATGAGATATCCATGTCTTATATGACCAATAGGAATCATCCTCGAGTTTCATTGAGACGAGATGAAACTGGTTGAGGCCTAGTTCTTAAGCCGACCTAGATATCATCTGTGACTTTGCACAAGGTACTTTTGCTGCGTGACTTAGCAGGCTTGTTTTAAACTGGGGAGGAGTGGTTGGCATTGTCACAATATACCTTGTTTGTTTAGTTGCTACACTCCACTACAGTACTATTTTACTATGTTCTCATATCACCTAGCCTCAAAACGCTCAGCCCGGTCTTCATTTAGACCTTTCATGTGGCCATATTACAATGAAAAGATTTTTCTTGGTGAACTCGACCTGATCAACTGTCATTCCAATTCAGTTGTTCTTCCAAAGGTAGTGCTACCTGCCTAAAATTTATAGGATCCTTTATTCTCATTTTCCCTATCCTGAATATTTGATCACACCCAAAGGGAAAACCTCCAAATCAAAGCATTTCTTAGGATTAATTTGAGTTTCTCTTTGTGCCTCAAAAATTAGCTTTTTCATCATACATTCTGATGCATTAAAACTAATCATGGTAATAGATTCTTATGTCTTGTCACTTTTGCACAACTTCACGATCTATTGATAAGAGGTCATTTCAATTTCACCATTTGTGGAAAGCAGACACTGATGCCAGGACGTAAAGATACTGGCCTGCGGCATTGTGCAATATTGTGCAAATAACAGAGCCTGGAAGAGAAGCCAGATTTTCTGAATTAGAGCTGCATGCTTTGTGCCTAAGCCCATGCTATACATACAATATAAGGTCACAGAGAGTGGAAAATAAACACTTATCTTCCCACTTTCTGATCTCTATGTTTAGATAAATCAGGTTATTTCATAACATATCAGGTCTTTTTGATACATATTGTTCCTCCTATGGACAGAAAAGCTCACTGTTACCCTTGTTACTTACTCCCATTACCTCTTAATGCACTTGCAGCCTATCCTCAGTAGGATTAGAAGATACTCAGGACCTTTCAGGAGGCACTTACCACTTTACAGGATTAGGATAAGCCTGCCTTTGATGTTTTTGTGATCACACCCATCTGTCATAACTGAACATGGAGAATTAGGCTTTATTTTTATTTAATGTTCTAGTTATGTTTAAAAGGTCAAATATAAAAATATATTAAATTATTTTTCTCAATTTGCCTGCTTTTCTTTAAAACATCACTGAGGATATGTTTCTTTTTAATCCATACGCTAACGTTTGAAAAGTCAAAACCCCCCAGTTATTATCAGAATCAGCAAATAAAGATGTGGTTTCACCTGATTTTAAGTTTTAACAATTGTACTCCATTTCACACTCCTTCCTCTTCTGCCATCCATATATTCATTACAAATGTCAGATAAGGCTAATCCTTCATGTGACATTACTACAGATGGTTACATAGGGGACTTAAACCAGATGCTGATAGTCTGGATAATCTGGATAAAAGCTGGTAACCTAAACTAAATCCATTTTGTGTATTACTCATGCTAACAGTTAAGATATGTATAAAATCTTTATTTCCCTTTAACACTTTACATAACTCTTGCTTTCCTCTTTTCATACTTTCAAGGTTTTTATTTTGGAGAGGGTTCTTCTACGTCTCCCACTGTCCTTCTACCTCAGGTAAATCATACATGCATGTATGTACATAAACAAGATATGGGGAGGGGAGAGACGCTTTCTAGATAAGAATGAGTACTTAAGTTTATCTTTTGTTTTAAAATTCCCATTGGGTTGAAAATTGGCACTCTTCAACAGGCACACCTGAAAAATAACTTTAATTTCTTTCATATGAAGAGGTTTAATGGAAGTATTAGCAGGAAAAAAATAACTGCATTCTGTACTTTCGAAGAGTCTTTGAAGTTCAATGGTTAGGACAGGAGCTGATAGGAGTGCCTTCTGGCTGAGTGGTCTAGACCTCTGACCAGACTTGAGTGTTTGGAACCCATTTTTCTGTCTACTCAGGAATAGAAATATCCTATCTTAAATTGTCTTTACTCTGAATATTATGTATACCTTTATTCAGAAGACTTTTGTTCATTTAGTAATGGTGTTTGTGTTCTGAATTGGGGGATTCACAAACTCTAGTCTAAGAAGAACTCTGTGTGTGTGTGTTAAGCAGCCAATTATTTACATGAGAAATTCTGTGACATAAACATGCTTAACTACAGAAATGTAGACAACACTCAGCGTATGTGCCATATTATGTCATATTTATTCCACTGGTACATACATATTCCCGTGAAACAGAAGGATTCCAAGATATAATAGATTTAACTGAAGAATGCACTGACTGTTTAAATCAGAGAATGGGAGACTGCAAGTTTAAACTAATCAAAGTAGTGAAGTGTGGTTCTGACGGGCAAAAATATGATGACGGTTAGAGGCTGGGATCTCAGCTAGAAATGCCTATAGAAGGACTCCTTATACCATTCCCCTTCACTTCCTTCTTTACCCCCCAGGGCTTCAGTGCTTGTGTTTAAGATGAAGTAGGAATGTGAATTTTTGTTTTATTCCTGGGTGGAGGACTCCTCCAGAGGAAAAGGGAGAGAGGAAAGAAATGTGCAGTGTTGTATCTGGTATCTGGATCCTTCCTTGCCTACCTATTACTACCACTGAATGCTGCCTATGGCTAGAGGACTTGGAGAGGAAGATACTAGGTTATTGTTTGCCATTTAATATAATGCTATTTTGGGCTCTTTCAGCTCTATTATTCTCTTATTTTTATTAATAGGTTGTACTTCTAAGCTGGTCACTAGTCTTGAAGTGTAGGAAAATAAGTTTACCAAGAACCCAAGCTATTCAACTATCGTGTAGATTTTCATCTACAGCCTATCACACTTGAGATTTAGATTAGGTTATGTAACTTGAGCAGGTTCCCGTACAATAAATGAGCTAGGGTCTAATCTGATCTCCCTCTAATACAATGAGCTATGAGGGCAGTGGTCTGGAGCATGGTACATCGCAGAAAGTTTCAGTGATTCTCTTCTTACTCGTTTTGCCCCTGCTGGGTACTAGAGGAGCAGGTAAAGAAGTCAATGTCCCTGGTCAGCCTAAGCATGTAGAGTACTGAGGTTTGAATACCAGGATTTAATACTGCCTTCTGTTGCCAGTCAAAGCTCTCAGGTGGAGAACCCTCATAGTCTGCAGCAGTATATCCAGCAGTTAGTAATGACTACCTCTCTCAGAATCCTGTGTCACTAATTCTAAAAGTGTATAGATTGTACTGCTGGCTTAAATTAACATAGTTCTACTGAAGTCAACAGACTCCAGATGACTTACACCAGTAGAAAACCTTGATCCTTCCCTTCATGTATAGAATGATACAGCAGTGAAGTATACTGCTCACTGTGGGTCAAATAATTCTCTGCAAATTGCTGAAAATGTTTAGAAAAGTAGTCTGTCATTACATCTTAGAGCATACTGCAAAGATATCTGGTGCAAACCTTCTGCAAGGAGATGAGTAAAGACATCTTGTCCAGATATTTTCTGTCCTTAATATACACAGTGATCAGATACCATCATAATTGTTGTTCATTATGGGATCACAAACCTTTGTAGTGGAAGAGAGGGTAAATACTTTGGTCTGAAAGGTTAGCCGAAGGAAGACAAATTATTGCAACAGACGTGTAAAGGTGAAAGAGGTGAGTAATTACATGAAATGTTGTGAGCAAGGAAACAAACTCTTACACTTATGTGTTTTGCAGCAAATGAGGTCTTGGTAGGATGATACACATTACACTAAATATTATGATTAATAGTGATAATGTTATTTTAATGTTTGCGGTTATCAAAGAGTGGAAGCAATAACTGGATCTAATTGATAGCAACATTTGACTAACCTTTGACAATTACTTTTTTAAATGTAAATTTTTAGATTGTTACTTTAAACGGTAGCAGTTCTATTGATTTATTTTAGAGGCTTACAAAAAATTTGAAAATAGAGTAACATTCTATTATTGATCATATAGATGTGGCTGGAAGACCTATACATGGGGCAGATATTTTGCTACCATCTGTTCCATGGTAGAGGAAATGTCCAATTCAGTGGAGCTATTTCTTTGCTGTTGTAGGCTTGGAAATGCCATTTCATCACTAAAAAGTCTTGATTCATCAAGATTGAAATGTCGTTTCCAGAAATGCTGTTTAGTGGAGTGTGTATGTATGGAAATGATGTCCTAGTATAGAGAGGGTCCTGGGTTATGGGTATTTTATGATCCACATATCTCTAATTCTTCTCTTGCCTTTGAAACATAACACATGTTCTAGCTGCACTGATATGGGTTCTTGCTTATTATAGTTAATGGATTATTCATCCTCTTTGTCCTTGACATAATCCTAAGTATGTGCATAAAACTCAGATCATGTTGCCCATAAAAACCAATCAGCCCAGAGTTCTTCTGCAAGGTGTTGAACATTCACCCAGAGCAGATGGTAAAGATAATGTTTAATAAAGAGTTAGAGGATTAGTTGGAACAGAAATAAGCTAAGAGAAAGGGATAATTTCATTTCATATGAAACTCCATGACATTTCATGCACCCAAGGACTGATTAAAATTATGCCAAAAGCTGCTCTTTTTGGCCAGTTTGTCCTAATACTGACCCTGCTTATGTTGTCAGCTGCCGTATCTGCATGTGTTATTTTACCACTCTGTGAATAACTCAAAAGAAAGCTCTTCTGATTCTCTTGTGGCTGGCAAAAGTAATTCTTGATTAAATAAGAACAGGAGAGGTGATAGGATTCTGCTAAATATGTTGAATATATTTAAGCAACTGATATCTCAACCGAGGTTTAGAAGAAAGGTTTTATAGGTCATTTTAAACATAAATTAATTTTAAATGGTAGTTTTCATAATGTGTGGAGTTAAGCTTTGGATTACCTTGAATATTTATATGCTGAATGAAAAACAGAGCAGGGGATAGTCCACAAATAATTTTTAGTCTTGTTTTAGCAAAATTTATTTTTGCCATCAAAAAGGCACTAGAATAACAAAACCTACAGGTTTTGCATACTGCGTAATACTTGTAATGAAGGCCTAACCATCCTTTAATAAGGCTTAATCAAAGAAATTGAATAAACCAAATCAGACAGAAGCAAGTATTTTACAGTTAGGGTATATACCTGGGCCCATGGTTGTCCTCTGGTATAACTTTTGTAAGTTTTATAAATCAGAAGCAACGTAAGTGGAATCTACTGGTAAACGCAGTGTCCTTTGTTCTGAACACAAAATTTAAACTCTTTGAAGCTGTTCTCATAAACAAACACATGTGCTTAGGAGAAGACATTTTAGAATGGTTGGTGGAAGACAGAAGACAAGAATTTCTTTTAACAGTTATGGCACAAGAGTAGAAAAGGATCAAAATCCAAACTATTACATTTTTTCTGAGACTCAGTGGTCACATAAAACCAGATGTAAGCATCTCTGGACCTGTTCCAGCTGAAGCTCAAAGCTCTAATCAGTCTTTAATGGTAGAGCACTGTTAGCTGTTTCTGTAATGCAGGAAGTAAAAAGTATTCTAGAATCAACATAATTGCTTTTGCACTGAAGTAGGCCAAAGCTGAAACCTTTGAAACCCTCTTGAAGTTTGGTGGCTTGGATAATATCACTATCTATTAGTCCCAGAATTCAGCTGAAATCTTCTCAAAACCTGCTCGGCACTTTCTAGGCATCTCCTGCTCTTAAGACAGTGCTTGGCTGTCTTAAATAAAGGCCCAAAAGCCTTTTCTGCTGATGATTTTGCCTACCTTAAATTGTGTTCCTGTTGCTTCTCCAGTTGGTTACTTTTGAAAATGTTTCATAGGGCACTTCAAACAGCAGAGTCTATTTAAAGTATGGATGAACATGAAAATAGCAAGACACTGTTAAGAATGAACTAAAAATTAATAAAACCTTATTTTTACTGAGAATAATTGTACTTATTTTATTACAAAAAGCAGGTTTAGATGAGTTGTGTTTGAAAACTACTGATTGTTGTCAAATAGTTTACTATAAAACTATCTAGTAAAATTATTTCTAAATTTCCTTAGGTTTGCTAAATATTTGTCCATACTTCATTGCAGCCACCTTTTGAAACCACAGTGGCAAGAATAAAGCTCAACAAGAAGTCCTGTCAGCTGATAGGCAGTATCAAAATCAGATAATGCAGCTCAGCAAGAAGAGAGGGTCATGTCACACAGCTGAGATGAGACATAGTTGAGATGAGACATAGATAAGCCTAAAGCAAGTTATGGCTTTATCTCAGCTTAACCTTGAACCAGATGCCCTTTCCAAACCCCTTCACCACCCCCCACCCTGCAATGTTTATAGTGCACTACAGCTATGCAGTAACAAACAGCTAGAATTAACAAAATTGGAGATGGGAGGAAAGAGGCCTTAGAAAGCATGGCATTAAACTTTTATTTATGGATATTTTTCATTCAAAACATGTTTTTTAAAATGTACAGATGGAAATAAATAGATTGACTAGATGAATTTTGAAGTGGAACAAGAGATTCAGGTATAAAAGGACTTTTTCTAGTTAGGACTTCATATTAGTTGAATAATGATCGTACTGAAATGTATCATGAAACAGAAAATCCTTTTTTTTAACTTCTTTTTCATGTTTTTCCATTTAAATAATACTCCCATCACAATAAAACCCAGAAATGACAATCACTGAGGAGTTGGTAGGTGTTTTAATTCTTTCCCAGATTGTGAATGATTAACATACAAGTAACTTCTCCTGGCACTGAGAATGTTGTTCACCTTATAAGTTCCTTCAGTTACTCACTCTCCAGCCTGCCAGTTAGTGTGTTCACATCATCCTCAGTTATTGCTTTTCTTTCTTCTATCTGCATCTTTCTGTCTTGGCAGGGGAATGTCAGAAAACAAGCTTTGTTTTGATTTCTTCTCCTTTGTTTTTCTCAACTAGTGCTTTTTCAAAAGTTTTCAGAAATCAAATGTGCGCTCGTTCTTTTTTATTCCTATTTTATCTGTATTGGTTTCCTAACTTGCATCCTCCAGCTCTAATCTCTCCTTTAACGGGGTGTCTGTGCTGCTTTTCTCACAAGGTGAACGCTTTCTTCATTTTTGCATCTGAATTATACAGTTCTATTTCATTAAGAGATTTCTGATTTTGGTAGCTTTGGAATAAGTGAGATCCTACCACTAAGCATACCGCATTTTGGATGCATTTCTTGTGTGCATAGTTATTGCTCTTGATTTGGATTAATAGAAAATCTTTTTTTTCTGTAAGGCCCTTATATTTGAATGCATCATTTCTTCTTTCATTTTTAGATGCTTGTCCAAAGGAAGATTAAGGTTATGCTTGAATATCATGAGACACTGATTTTTTTAACAGAAAACCCACAAATTATTGATTGGCCCAATATAAGGCTCTCTGGAACATACCCTTCTGAAGACAGTAACTGTGATGATGTGTGCTTTTCTGTAGCAATAGTTTGATTGGCAAATGTAACATTTATGCTTCCTAGTTACATCAGTGGGTTCTAATAAACAGATATCATGCAGCTACAGCAAACTATCTAATAATATTTCACATACTGCTTTTCCCAACAGGAAAGGCAAGCCAGTAGCAGGAATACCTGTCACCGCTTTACGTTACAAATACTGTTAATTTTTATCTCATTTTAGGCTAGGGGAACTCCAGAATAATACAGTATACCACAGATGTCCAAAATTCAGCGTGCAGCTAAATTTTTTCTCTCTCTCTAACTTCTGAGGTCCCTGCTGAAGATTACTTTAACTATCTTCCAGGATCTGATGGAAGTTCATACCCAAGACAGATCTCAGCCTGTAGCAGCAGTTCTATATCCAAAAGAATATCCACAATGACTCAGTTCCTGCTGCGAGATTATTGCTGCACCTGTGACTTCTTAAATTAGCCACAGCTGGACTAGCTGGGACCTACTAGCTGCCAGTGGAGAGTGGCAGACTGCTTCAGGAACACTCACAGCTTCTCTATCACATGCTGTTGAACTGAAAAACAGCACTCAGGCAAGAGAAGGGCAGTGGCAAATTCAGGTTCTCTTTCCTCTCATAGGAAATAACCCTTATTCAGTTATAGCTGAGTCAAAGCCATGTTGTAACTCCTACTTTCCAGGTAACCGCCTAAATTTTTGCATACTGCAGAAAAATAATAGACAAACTCCCTTCTTAATTTGAAAGAATACCTCACAGTCACTTGGAAGTAAACTATCATTTTTCACCACTTGTGGCTTCTACTTTCTCCAGATATGCAAAAAAATCCTTGTGCAAAAGAGGAACTAGAAAAATCCCATTATAAAAAGAGATTTGGAAGGAATGCTGTTTTACAACAAACCAAAAAAACCAGAAGGAAGGAATCACCCTTCTGTTATGCCCTTCTTTAGTTTTCCTCTTCTGGAAAACACTGTAAAAGAGGAATGAATTTTATGCTTTAAGGATGCCCTTGATTAGCATAATTAGAGAAGCAATTCTGCCTTCCTACTTTCTTCTGAGCAGCACCTATCACCTGGCTTGGCTTGGCTTGGCTTGGCTTGGCTTGCCTGTGCAAGTCACACTGTTTGAGCTGGCTGCCACTTTGGGCAGTAAGAATGTGGAGAAGCTGCATACAGGAAAGATTGGATCCCCTCATTTTCTAGTAACAGGATCCTGTCTTTCAACCTCCTTTCTTAACAAAAATATACAGATTGCTCCAGGTTTCCAGTGAAGAGTGGTAAGATACAAAATATATTCCTATTCCCCAGAGGTTAAATTAGTGGGTAGGAAGTGTTGTCTGATGCCTTGTTTGTTTGTAATCGCCAATTAAGGAAAATGAAAGAAATCCTCCTGTTTTGTTTTGAACAACTCTGTCCCCTTATGAATGTGGGCAGATGTTTACATATGAAAATAAAACCTGTAATATTTCCAATACAAATAAATGCAAGTATAACACTTCTAATCTTTAGCGGATAAGTATTTACTGGGGGCCCAGATTCATTCACTTTCCTCAGCTGTGCTGTTGTTGATATAATAGAGCTGTTTGTGACACTAAGTGTGGTGGATTTGATTTTGCTTCAGGTTGACATTTCATGGCACTAAGCATGAAAAACTACATCCTCAACAAAGCCTTCCTTGGTGGAGCTCTTGGAGACAACAGTAAGACCTTCTCATGCTAAATAGAGCCTCTGTGATGGCTGAGTAGTTGCTTCATGGTTCTCTTTGAGTATTTGTCACTTATCCTGTTTCCATCAGATGCTAAAAATGTGATGGAAGAGTGAAAAATGCAAAGGAGAACCACAAAGGCTATATATTTGCTTCATGTACATTTAAGTGGCATTATTTAAGCAGGTCAGCTTACTTGGAAATCAAATTAAAAAGTGATTTGAATGGATGATGGCAAGAATAGGTATATCAATCATCGCTAATCTGGACTAGGATTTTCTCTCTATTGAAGCTACAGGAAGTCATGTAAATACAGAATAGTTTTCAAAATGTATATATTAATATATATACATGTAAAAAAAAAGTCTAATTGTCAAGCATGGTGGAAGTTTGTAGAGATTGTCTTGTGAATCAATAACAACGAAGCCTTGACTTCATGAAATTGAGAGCCTTGGATTGCAAATCAAAGTCAGTGGGGGAAAACCAGGAGTTAATGTATGGCAGTGCTGCTTAAGATCAAGAGTGCAGCCTGCCTTTTAAGGGAGTACTGTTTTTACTGAGGCAGAGTTTGGTGATACCCACACACTGCAATGTCATGCAGAGAGAAGATAAATTTAGATTGAATGATTTCTCAGTTAAACAGGGACCAACAGGGAGTTTATAATAAAACAATTTACACTCACTTTGGAATATGACAATGGCAATTTTTCTTGTGCTGAAAACAAACCATTACCATGTATGTTTGTGACCCAGCAGGAAGTTTTCTAATATAGACTCTTTCCACATCTATTCAGTAGCAGATGTAATTTGTCCAACTTGTCTAGCAGTATATAATATCATGTATTATTACTACTGTCACATTTTCCTATGATGCTAAAATTCTGGTGAAAAATTTAAATTCCTTTGGAATGCCCCAGAAGTGACATATGTCCTTTAGCCTTGCAGGTTTAGCTCTTAATGAATTAGAGGCTTAAATTCACTCATCCGGTTTTAGATTTCATTAAAAATATCTGTGGTGTAATCTGATTCTAAAAAATTTATCAGGTAACATTTCGACATATATGATACCAATTTTTCATTCACATACTGTAATGTAAATCAGGAGGAGTTCCTTTGTCAGTGCAGTATATCAGGGTGAAAAAACGGACTTCCTTTTTACAGGAAATTTTAGTTGCATTTAAAAATGCCTGATACTAGAAGTATTGATACTACTTCTGTTTTATTTTAGCTGTGTCAGCAGGAGGAAAGGATGTCAGTATTCCTAATCTAAGGTCTGAGGTCCCAAGTTTCTGTCTTCAGTATGGATCCAACAAAATCCCATACAAGACTGGTACAGTCAGTAGAGCATGGAGACAGAGAATTACTTGTAAGACCAACTGAACTCTCAGGTGATGTTCAGGACCACTTTTGGTCAGATGGAACTATCATCGCTCCCTAGCATCAGGCAGAGATATTTCTAAGACTTCCTTGCTGAATAAGATGATATTAACACAGGTGATTCTGTACTAGAGAAACACCTGTTATCTATAAGCACAGGATCTTGAAGAATTACCCATATAAAGAAAGCTCTGGTTCTTCAGTATAGGTGTGCACCATTGCTTTTATGGGAGAAAAGATAGCAGAAATTAATTGGAAAGTATTGATAATTGCACTGAAATTTCTACGTAGGCCCAATGGGAACACATTCTTCTCATTTCTAGATTCCCTTAATGAAAGTTTTATACAGACTGTAAAAATATTTTCCCCTTTAGAAGAATAGAGCCCAATTTCTTCCGTTCTTTCCTTCCTATTTTGTTTTTACTCCTGAGGAAATATTCGAGGAAAAGGAAGTGCTGGTTCTACTTTTATAATGGCAGTAGTCTCCTACCGTTCATCATGGGAAATCGTTTTGGTAGTGATGGAGAAATATCTAGGACAAGATAAGTAATTCTGTGTTTCTTCATTTTATTTTGTGATTAACTTTCCACAGGTGTAGCTGAGGGAGGAAAAAGCCTAAAACAATAAAAGGCAAGGATCTGTAATTAGATGAGACTGTCCATGGGAGGAAGAACAGGACACAGCCAGAAAGCTTGCCAAACACATTAGTAAATGACAATTTTCTTTGTAATTTTAAAATCTTAAAATTGCTGTTTGATCATTAGATATTGCTAAATATATGATAGGTGAATTAAAACAATTTGCAGATAAATAAAAATGTAAAACTTTAACTTATCTAATTGAAATGTAAGTATATATAGAGAAGTATTTGCAGATGCAAGCCATGCAAATCATCAGGCTAAAACAAAGGTTGCTTAGATCAGTCCAATTATTGAAATTTGATACAATCTTTTTGGAGCCAGATGGCCCCTGGCTAGGCAGAAATTAAGAACACTGTATTAGGGTCTCCAGGAAAGAAAATATTCACCTGTCTTTGGATCCAGTGTAACTGAAGTGCTTGTGCTGTTCTGGGCAGAGGAAAACACAGTTACTCTGGAGTATGTATTAGGTTATTTTGTTGTGTAGGAGAAAGGGTGATGAGAAAATTACCAACTTTCACAGCTGCCCAAGTCAGTAGACTTGGCAAGAAGAGAACATGTTTCTTCCTTTCATAGTGATCTGTGAGGTCCCGGGGATCACTGTGCAGCTCTGTGTCACTGTCTGTGGGAGATTCAAGGGCATTGAGGGGGCAGATGAAAACCCAGTTTTTAATGTCACAAATGAACTTGCAGTTCTATGAGTAAGATTTTAAAGGAAGATACCTTCTGTCACATGGCACTGTCTTGGAATCTATTTACAAACACCTTCTAGCCATGCATAACTGAATAACTCCCATTACAGTAAGATAATTGAGAAGAAATTTTCCAAGTTTCTATGTATTAGATACTTACACCTAGTGTGAGAGAGAATTTCATCAAATGTAGGAGACTTTGAACCCTTTGCGGCACTTCTGTTTGTCAGAGACAATTATGTTGCATCTGAAGACTTGTTCATTAGGAGGGTACAATTTTTCATTAAACAAAGACTGACTGAGCTGGCTAGCAGTAAAAGGAGTCCAAATGGGTATAGTGGCCTTTTCCACTATCAGAGTCATGCAAAATGGGCTAGTATAACTGATTCAGGCTTGCAGATTTCTATAATTTTGTGATTATGTGATACTGGCTATCCCATAATAAGAATAAGATACTGTAGACAGATCGCATTACTGGATAAGTCAGACACCTTTCCTTGCAGGCTCAGAAACTTTCAAAATATTCCACCCTTCAATTGTAAAATCACAGGCTTCTAGAAACAAATTACTAAATAAATCTCCTAGTAGGTTGCCATATGTGGTGGGTTGAGCCTGGCTTGATGCCAGGTGCTCACCAAAGCTGCTCTATCACTCCCTCTCCTCAGCTGGACAGGGGAGAGAAAATATAATGAAAGGTTCATGGGTCAACATAAGGACAGGGAGATCACTCAGCAATTACCGTCACAGGCAAAACAGACTCAACTTGGGTAAAAAAATTTAATTTATTACCAATCAAATCAGAGTAGGATAATGAGAAATAAAACCAAATCTTAAAAACACCTTCCCCCCACCCCTCCCTTCTTCACAGGCTTAACTTTTCTCCTGAGTTCTCTACGTCCTCCCCCATGGCAGGACAGGGAATGGGGGTTGTGGTCAGTTCATCACACATTGTTTCTGCCACTCCTTCCTCCTCAGGGGCAGGACTCCTCACAGTCTTCCCCTGCTCCAGCGTGGGGTCCCTCCCACGGGAGACTGTCCTCCATGAACTTTTCCAGTGTGGGTCCTTCCCACAGGCTGCAGTTCTTCATGAACTCCTCCAGTGTTGGATCCTTCCACGGGGTGCAGTCCTTCAGGAGCACACTGCTCCAGTATGGGTCCCCCATGGGGTCACAAGTCCTGCCAGAAAACCTGCTCCAGTGTGGGTTTCTCTCTCCACAGGGCCACAGCCTCCTTCGGGCATCCACCTGCTCCAGCATGGGGTCCTCCCCGGGCTGCAGGTGGATATCTGCTCCACCGTGGACCTCCCTGGGCTGCAGGGGGACAGCCTGCCTCACCATGGTCTTCCCCACGGGCTGCAGGGGAATCTCTGCTCCGGCGCCTGGAGCATCTCCTCCCCCTCCTTCTTCACTGACCTTGGTATCTGCAGGGTTATTTCTCTTACATGTTCTCATTCCTCTCTCTGGCTGCAGTTTCTGTGCCACAGCAACTTATTTTTCCCTTCTTAAATCTGTTATCCCAGAGGTGCTACCACCATCGCTGATGGACTCGGCCTTGGCCAGCAGTGGGTCCATCTTGGAGCCAGCTGGCTTTGGCTCTGTCGGATGTAGGGGAAGCTTCTAGCAGCTTTTCACAGAAGCTACCCCTGTAGCCCCCCCACTACTAAAACCTTGCCATGCAAACACAATACATCATAGTAGGTACATTTTTTTCCTCTGTGCATGAGTCACTGTAGAGCAGTATCTTCCCTGTACTCTGGTAAGTGACAATGGGCTGATCTGGTGGTGAGCTCGTATCATATTCAAATATAGCAACATCTTGATGATATTATCATGATTACCATTTTGCAATTGGTATGTCTTAACTCAGCACAGGAACATAACATTCCTAATGAGATATAGCAATAATTTGCCTGTCACAAAATGATCTTTTCCCTCTTAAGTGACAGTGTGTTGCCATTACAAACATATGTCCCCATTGACTAAAGCACTAATGAATACAGGTCTAGCATTATCATATTAGATATTTATGCCATTTGATAAAATGTAGAACTCAATCTGGATCAAAACTATTCATATAGTGCATGAATCCTGGAGTTAGTTAAGGCAGTGAGGATATCTGTTCTCTTTTTTGCCCGGCCCACAGGAGCCTTGAACTATTCAGGAAATAGATGGGGCAAATGAAGAGATTTTCAAAGGAGACTAGAAAAGTTAAGCATTGCAGTCTTAATGTAAGTTTTCATAAGCAATTCCTCTTGGAAACTCTGAGCCATTGTTCATGTAAGGCTCAGTTTTGTACTCCCCTTTAGGCTCCAAGTCCACAAATTTATGTGCGATTAATTTTAAGCATGTGGTCCTGTGGACTTCAATAGGGCTACTTAAGCCTGAAGTTAGGCACATGTGTAAGCGTTTTCAGAATCAGAGCTCTAGGAGAGATTCCCATTTATTTTGATGAGAGTTTTGCCTGAATGCAGATTGAGCCTATGTGTTACAAAAGCCATTCTCTGATGCTCTAGTTGGAGTGTCGTAACTAGGGAGAAGTTAATTCAGTGAGATAAATGTCTAGTGCAAGTTTTCTATACTCAACAGAGGAAAATTATTTTCTTACTGCTGAATTTCCTTAGTGTAGTAGGTTTAAGTTTACTTCATAATACATGTAGTAACTGATATATAGCTTTATGTCAATATTATCTAAACTCTGTAGTGTTGCTTTTGTATTACTCCACTTACTGTGTGATTGAAGAGATGGTACAAATCTTCAAAATACACATTTTATGTGTAGTGATATGCATCACTTTGTGAATTGTTTTATAACCATTGTATCATTTTAAAAAGCACTGTATTTCTTTGCTGTGTTGTGAGTTTTAGTCTTTTTCTTACAAAATCCATGAGGATGACTTCGAATACTTGAATAGCGTAAAGCTATTGACCATTCAGATGTTTAGAATTGTGTTTGAATCATGCATGTAACTACTGGTCAAAATCTAATGCCATTATGTAGCTCAACCCCCCAAAAATTTGGAGTCAGTTTTAATAAATATTATAACATTAAGATTACCATTTTAACATAATAACACACCTCCTGCATATTAGTTTGCAGCATCTAATAGAGACCTGGGCTTCAGAAGCTTGTACTAGTTTGTAGTAATGCTGTGCTTATTGACAGGAATCTAGATATTGCAGTCTCTGAATAAAACTGTTTTCTGAAGTGAAAGAGAATCTTAAGGTGCAAAACTTGATATATTTTGTGAATGGTGCACAAGAGCCTGTGAACTACTCTTCAGCAGCACAATGTCTGTAGACAGGTAGAGGGCAGGGATTGATAGATACAGGACGTTGTGACATATTGGAGCCAATGCACTGGAGTTCCAGTGTGGACTTTTAACTACAGGACTAGGTATGATTTAACTGGTAAGATCATCCCCACATATTTCCTGTCTGAATGCAGAAACTGATCCGAGTCTGGTTTTGAGCATGTTCTAGTGTGGGGCACACGCTCACTCCATCTATAGCCTATCTCTAATTACAGGGAGTGGTATGTATTACATTGCTTTAAAAAACACTTTAACGAACTGGCTTCAGCTCCACCAGTACTACCCCAGTATGTTGCTTTTAAAAATTAGAAATATTTAAGAAATTCTGAAAATTCATGTGACCGGCACTAGACTGTCACATTGGGTCTGTTCTGTAGCAGCAGAATGCAAGGTCAAGCGTGCAAACAGGAGTCACGAGATAACTCCAAGTACTAATCCGTATGAAGGACTAGGGAAAGAGCACAATGTGAAATACTTGTGGTGGTTGATAGGAAGCCCTCTTGAATAGCATTTATTTTTCCCCCAACATTTACATGCTAACATTAAATGTGTTTGGTGAGATAGAATGGAGTCTTGGATGGCTCATAAACAATCTTTTCAGTATATAATAAAATACTATAGTCTTGTATATCTCAGATTCTCTTCCATCTGTTTTAGTACTGGTTTCCTATTAGTAACTTCACACAGGCCAGCTTACAGCAGTGATAATTTTTGGACAGTGCTAAAGTAGAATAGGTTCAAACTGGTGACATGGAAGTGAAAAACTGTATTTATCTGTGTCTTGACCCTCCATCAGCAGAGTTTATCCAGGATTAAAATTTTTTTACCAAAGACATTAGAATCACTTGAATAATTCTGATGTAAACTAAGTTTGGATCATTCTTATTCTAACACCTCATCAGCCAGAGTAATGTGATGAAAAATGTCACTAGTCACTTTGGCTGGGAATATTAAGACAGCACTTGTTAAAGTGATTGGAAAACCTCTGATGTGTGTGAGAAAAAGAAAACCCATTCAATTTTTTCTGAAATATGCAGAGAATCTTTAAACTGCTCAAGCAAGGCTATGTTCCAAAATGCCAAAATGGTACGTTATTAATTTTGAGCAAATATGTACAAAACCCACACAGAAGGTAAGTAATGTAGAGCAGATAAAAATATTTCTTTAGTAATATTACTTGAGTATTTCCTGTTACATGACCATATTTGTATTTTCTTTGTAAGCAAACCATTTTCTTTTGAAATAAAATCATGACTCATACTTGACAAAATTTCTGTTACAAAAAGATGAAAATGCATTTAAAATGCTACATGGAAATAATTTCTTTACAGTACCCCACAGGGTGGACTTAGTTGGAGAAACTGAGGAAGAAAAATTAAATGCAAAACTGCATCACTGAGCCTAAAGTTCTTTGTATTTGGGTACTTAGTCTTTTGCTTCTGATACTACAAGCGTGTTGACTCAACCCACAGACTAGTTAACTAGCATGTAGAAATGAACCATCTCTGAAGTATGTAACATTTATGCCATAAGGATAAATGTCAGAGATAATTAGCAAAATTGGCACAGCAAAAATTTTACATCTGTGAAAGCTGAAAGAATTTAATATTTTAATGATGTAATGATGTATACTGAAGTTCCTGTGAGTTTGAAAGTCTCTATTGAAATAGCTATTGACAAGTTCTTTTATGTACTCAGTGCACTACCTGCTCAGCAGCACACTGTCATTTTAGAGCAATTGCCCAGCAAACTTTTAAAATGCTGTCACAAAAAATTGCTAAAACAGAGGTAGCTCTTTAATTTGTCTGCCACTTTTTCTGTCACTCCTACTGCACTTTATGTTGAGTACAAGGTTTAGCTGTCACATCTGAAGTTCTTCCACATATTTCTAGAGGTTGGGTTGAGGCCATGTTGCCAATTTGTCCTACAATGTTAAGGGAAGTTTTAAATAAAAATATTTTATTCACACTTCTTTTACTTGTACACTTTAATATAGAGGATTGGAAATTATTCCTTCTATAGCTGGGGAAACTGAGTTTCAATAGAGAAGATGATTTGTCCAAATCCAGCTGTTTCATAGGAATATGTGTACGTGTGTATATATATATATATATGTTCATATATATACACACGTATGTATTTTCCCTACTTGTGTATATACATAAAAATATATATATATAAAATACAGCTGCTTAAGACTGGCCAGTAGTTGATGTTCTGTCCAGGTACAGGTTCATCCTCTGAAAATGTTCTGTTTATACAAGATGAAAAGGCTTCAGTGGGAAGTTTAAGAACAACTTAGCTCAGACTTCCAAGTGGCCAGGATGCTCAGCTGGGATGTGAGAGAACGCTAAAGGAAGAACTAGAGTATGTTTGTGTGCACTGTATTTTTGTAGTGGTCACTGGTTTATCCAGATATGAAACAGTAAAGCGTTTGAAAGCTTTGAATTTTCATGAGATGGGAAAATGTTTCTTTACAGTTCTAGATCCAGGAAGTTTCTTGCACATTAGCTGATCTTGTGTGATGCTGGAGGCAGGAAGGCAAAAACGTAACTCAATTTTTTGTACTTCTCTTCTAAAAGGCTTTATTATCTGCTTGCTTTTTTTTGTGGGCCCTTCCAAGCAGTAAAATTCCCTGTTGTCTTTCTCTCAGGGCGGAGTGGAGGTATAAGGCAGCTATGTCAGACAGCAACTTCTGTGCCAAGAAATGGGGAAGAGTTGCTTTAAGGCCACGAGATAGTTATGCAGACATCAGACTTCCATGTGGTTAGTATTGGTCTTCATTGGATATCCTGAGATCATGAGCAAGGAGTACGAGGAAATGTCTGGGTCTGTTATCCTTCTTAGAAAGGGAACTCAACTATGGCACGTATTGCTGACTCTACAATTGAAATTGAGTGTAAAATTCTGAATTACAGCAACTTGATCAGCTAAATGCTGTTACTGCTAGAAGATGGTTTCTGCTGTCTGAATCCCATCACAACTGGAAACTGCATTAGGAGGAGACAGCTGAAGTTCATTATCACATGGATCATTTTTTGTTTTCTCATTCCTTAAACATAATTTTCATATTTAGCTTTCAGACTTTTTGAGGGTAAAATGGGAAAGAAAAAATTACTGTTTATAGGATTACTTTTAGATTTTGATGAAACAAAAATTGCATTTTGATTTTCACCATCATTTAATTCTCTCAGATGAATAGTTACAAAAGTAAAAATAGGAAGAGCCAAGTATTATATATACATTTAAATGATGGAAGAAAAACTTCTTACATATACATTTAAATGATGGAAGAAAAACTTCTTTTAACGTACACAGTTACTAACAGTTTACACATTTGACTGTAGGGGGAGTGAATATTCATAATAGGAGAAATTTCACAATATGAAACCACATTAGTAGTTACTGACAATCTGTAGATATCAAAGAATGAGCACTGACACATTAATAAGGAACTTAAAAGCAGTTCCACAGTCTAACATCTCAGCAACTATAAAAACTACAACTTCTACGAGTCATATTTTTGAACTCCAAACTATCTTATAAAATTAAGCTAGAACACATTTTTTCTGATACAAATGAGTATATTAATTTCCATAAGATATTATCTCTTACCATATATTTAATTCAGATTCTCCTTCTACTTCCACTAAAATAATTGCTTACAATATACTGACTTGATTTTATATGGCTAATTAGAGCAGTGCATGGAAAAAACAGGTTTGCAGGTAATACTGAAATTAAATATGTTAATCTGTACCTCAGTGCACATGTTTTGTATGAGCTTTAATTTGCTATATGAATTATAGTTCTGCATTTATAAAATGCCCTTGAAAGAATGCCTTATTTTTTGAATAGTTACACCATAGGGAAACAAATATACAAAGCTTTTAGCTATAGGCTATATTTGCATAAATTTAGGCAAGTAGTCAGTCTGAATATCCAACTGAAGATATACTTTTAAAAGATACTCTACATATAGTTGATAGGACTTTATGTATTTAAGATTTACGTTTAGTTACAATATGGCAGCCTTTCATGATAGGCAAGTAAATTTTGAACACTGAGGCATAAATAGTATAATAAACGGGCTGTGGTTTATCAGCTAGAGAACTAAACAAGTAATTCAAAAGGCTCTGAATTAATTTCTGTATGAACTAGTAGCAAGTATCTCTCGTACTGGTCTACTTTACAGGTTTATTCTAGAAAAAAGCTGGCATGGCGCTCTCAGT
The DNA here is from genome assembly GCF_900496995.4 of Aquila chrysaetos chrysaetos. Lineage (NCBI taxonomy): Eukaryota > Metazoa > Chordata > Aves > Accipitriformes > Accipitridae > Aquila > Aquila chrysaetos. Next base: position 25,402,515 of record NC_044015.1, read on the forward strand.
GTAGCTGCCCAGTGCAGTGTATGTGTTTTATGACATGACTGCAGTGACGTGCAATTCCCCACATAGATTCTGGTAACCTTAGCTAAAAGTCTGGTAACTTCAGCTTTTTCAAAAAATCCTCACTGTTTAGAAAACTCTCCTTCCATGTGAATTCAGTTAAGATTCACTAATGATGTGGAGGAGGCAATTAGAAAATCTGTGATGCAGAGTATGTCCCAAATTCTACTTATGGTTTGTTACTAAGAAGGGCAAAGGGATATGCATGACCAATACCCTTTTATGCTTTTTTTCATCATCAGGGTGGTCAAAATCTTTTCTTCTGTTTAAGCAGTGGCAGTAAATCCAGTATTGGGATCAAATCTGTGTGTGCAAGATTTGTGTACACACAAGTGTGTGTGTACAAGAATAGGTACAAGAACCTAAATCCTTTCTGGCTCAGGAACAGTATCTCTACTGGAGGTACATAGCCACATATTGTGGAATGCATAGGAAACATTGCACGGCATTCAAAATGCATCACTGAAAACATTTACTTTGAAAGAGCATCTTAATTAATTTCTGTTTCCAGTAGCTCTCTATCAGTAATCAAGATCTTGTATGCTTTTGACAGAACAAAGTATCACTGGTCAGAAAGTTTTTGATGAGTCTATGACTTAGACATTTAATAGTGTTAGAGAATTAACATTTGGGCCATACGTTATAGCTTCCTTTACCATCTTAAGAGGCAGGAGTATGCTCTGAGTCTTTCCACTAGCTTCACAGTAGAAGAACAGAAAACTTAGAGTTAATTTAACCTTCAGACTGTCAAAGTAAAATAAACAGTTTTTTAAATGAAAATAGCTAGTCTGGAATAGTTCACAGTGAAGAACTTCATTTTTTATTCATTCTCTTCATACAAGGTGAAGATCATACAAGTGAATGTCTAATATTGTCCCTCTGAGGGAGTGTCATTGAAAGTACCACCTAGAATTAATGGTTTGATGATGCTGAACAAGCTAGAGAAAATTGTTCCAGAATCTGTTTGTAGTGACAGGCCTATTTTTGAGTAAAGATTTCCCCTCTGGATTTTCTTCGTTCTATATAATACTGTTAGTACAAATAAATAGTGAGTTTAACTTTTTGGCAAAATACCCCTTCAGCAACAGCTTTCCAATAAGATTATTTTAATTGCCCATTGCTACTTGCAGTTATATGGAAGTTGGTATAGCATGACAATAAATCTCCTCCTTCACTAGAAGAAAAAGCATGTTGCATAACCAAATGTCACCAGCTATGACTAAATACATGACAGTATGAGCCAAAGCCCTAGTTACGAGAATTGGAAGAAGAAATACAATCTCTAGTGATAGTTTTATCAATCTTTAAGCCATGGTCAGAAGTTTATGTGACACCTTTTTACCTGTCTTCTCCGTTACTAACCTAATAAAAGCTACAGAGTGGCCAAATAGAAAAGAAAAAGGAACATTTAAAATATGAAAATGCCAACAAAACAGACAGTGTAATGGTATAAGGTTTGAAGAGGAATCCCACAGGAAGAAATCCGTCCCAAAAGTATGATAGAGGTCCTGTTGGCCAGTCAATTTTTAATTTTTCTGTTTTAGAAATATGGCAGAACTCTTAACTGAAATTTATGGTCTTCAGGGTCAGTTAGCATGGAAGACCATCATATATAATTTCAAGATGCAATGAAAATAAACAATCAGAGTGCTCAAAGAAAGCCTGTTTCCTAGCAATTACATTGACAAGTTAACTATGACTATAGAGAGAAACATGGCAGCTGCATGATAGAGTACAAAAGGGTCTAACACAACTTCCCAGATTGACTTAGCCTATGACATTGGCCAGATCTACTGAGTGGCTCTGCAGATAAAACCCACAAGCTCCACTTAGGGACTGTAGAAATCAGGGGAGAAGGAAGAATGACCCTTAGTCCTTTCCTCCTGTTGCAATGAGAGTTCATCCAGTCTGTTAGTTTGTCCATACTAAGAGCAATATAATTTGCTTCTGCCTGAAAACTATCAGCTAAGATCAAGTGAAACTTAAAATGGAACAATTTCCTGCAAGAGTTGCTAAATTCTGTCAGTCTTTCTTTGGAGCGCTGGGGGACAAAACAGGGATGTGTTGAAGATCTGTATTTCAGGATGCTCTCTGGATGGATTCTATGTAGATACAATACTAGAATGTTTGGTTGACCAGAACGTGGAATACATAGGCATCGTAAGGATCAGAAGGGGGAGGAGAGGGAGAGAGGAAAGAAAGAAAAAATAGGCATTAATAAAAGCTGTTCCTGTCTTTTTAGATCATAGATTTATCCAGATACCACACCAGTCTCAGCACCTCTGAATTCGTGTTTCATTGAGGCGAGAGCTTACCTAATTAATTTTTAAACAATATTTTGGATGGAAAGGCAAGTAATTAAAACCACAGTTGTTCATCTTCATGTTTAAAGATGAAAAATACCTGTACTAAAACATGCTGAGAATAGCACACTAGAATCTTTTTTTTCTGACTAAGATTGCTGTAGGGCATTAAAAACAATCACAAGAGTTGCATCTGATACAGGGTCCTTTTAATTAATTAGTCAACAAAGGTCAGGTCTTGAGTCAATGCACTGAGTCATTGGACTGGACTGGACTAAATCTAATTATTCCCAGTCCTGCTATCAGACAAAGATTTTTTGATAATGACTTCTAACAGGGTAACAATGGTAGAGTTCAAAAAGAGGAGGAAATAAAGGATGATTCTTCAAAATAAAATCAGTTTTATATCAACTTATATTATTATCTGAAAACTGCAAGTACCATTTCTTAAATCAATCAAACATTTGCTTTTTGATTTTTAAAATCTGTGACTACTATCCCACTGAACTCTTCCATTTGCTCTCTTTGTAAAGGGTATCATTGAAGCCTGTTGACATAGTTTTCAAACTTTCCGCATTACAGGGAATGTCACTGCATTTAGCCTATAATACACTCTTGTTTCATGCACATTGACACTCACTCACTTTTCCTGTTGAACATATTTTACACAAAATAATGAATCATGATACTGAGGCTACAGAATTAATTCTCAATCTGTAATACCTTGCATCCCACCTTTGGGCCTTGGCTGGAAGAGAGGTCTGTCTGGCAGTTAGGAAAGACAGAATGGAGAGAATCTTGCCTTTAATTCACTAATTCATATGACCTTTTCTTCATACAAATTGGCATGGCTACCTGCCTTTCCTTCAGAAGCTCACACTAGTGCTTTTCCAGCTTGAAGGTTCACATGGAATCAATTTTTTTTTGGTGTCACCTGTTTTTGAATAATACGCTAAAAACCTAAGTTTTAGGGTTTTAAAAAATTTGGGAAATGCATTAGTTAAAAAAATAGGAAATATTTCAAAAAACCCAACAAAACAAACCTCAAACTAATTGTACTGAGTACTGTCAATATGATGAGGTATATGCAAATTCTTCAGCTGTAGCTGCATTACAGAAATTCTGGAGTGGGTGATGTTTGAATCACCAACACGTAGTACTATGGTTTAACTGCTAGCAAATATGTATTTTTAATGTCGAAGTTTTTCTATATAAGCATAAGAAAATTTTGCAAGCCATCAAACTTCATTTTTTATTATAATTGTTTAAGTTAAAAATGACTGAACTAAACTTTTCCCAAAACTGATCTAAAAAAATAATAATTACATTCCTGGTTGAGTCCTTACATGCCAAGTTATAGCCTGATATAAAGTGTAAATATTTAGCTATTAAGAATTCCAGTAAATCCTCCTTATGACTCCTGGATCAAACCATGAAACATTTAAAAACCCTTCCTTTTGATTTCAGTTCTCCCATCTTTCCATGATTATGACAAGTGATATACCTCTATGTCTGGATTCTGTGCAAAGCAGAATTGTACTAGCTTTGTTCAGTGGAATTACTGTTTTTGCCCGGATATTTTATTGTGAAACTACAATTAATTCCCATTTAATTACACATTGCAACCTAACTGTACAGTAGAGCTATTTGAGAATATTTTTTATCAGAAAACATTGAGCATTCATGAGAAAGTACTGAATATGCCAGTTTTGAATATTTTTCTGTAGGAAAAGTAATTTCTAGGCTGGACTGTGGTGGAAAGGATGGAGACTTGTGCCAGCCACAGAGAAATGCAGGTTTCTGTCCTGGGAAATGCATGTACAAGTACCAGCTCGGATGACTGTGCAAAAAATTCTCAACAAATTTCCCTTTCAGGATCACCACTGATCTTTGGGATGTGCTTTTGGCATAAGAATGACTGTTGATGTCAAGAGCTGAAACATTAGCTCTTAAATGGGTCTGACTGTAGGTTAGAACAGGGATGGAAATAGATTTTGCCTGGCTTCTAGGACACACATTTAAGTCTTCCTTTGTCATTATCCCATATCCTGTGTGAATGCTCTAAGCACTTGGTGTTGACTCTAGGTGCCTGTGGCCTCTTTCCTCCTTTTCATAAATACCACTCAGGGCAATCATCTCAATCAATTCTACTACTAAACCTCAACTGTAACATCCTTCAGAGTGCAACTCTCATTCTGTTCTTTCCTTGATCTCCATTTTGAATTTAACAATGCATATTCTGCAAATGAGAAACCCCATCTTTGTCTTCTCGTCATTGTGGCCCTTTCGTTATTTCACGTCTCACTCAGCAGTCATCATGTCCTTTTGTTGACTCAGAATTCATCAACTTGAGAATAGAAGTAAGCTCAACCGGAACCCTTCCAGCTGCCCCTTTGACTCAAGTCTGAATGTAATTCAAGTTGTGAGTGACCATAAGGTCTACTTTAAACTCACATACAACCCAACTCATTATAATAGCTACCTTTCACCCCAAATATATCACTTCCATCAGAAATGGAATCCAAATTTCCATTCATATGTATTTTTTTTTAAACATAGTCTCCCTTATTAATGGCATCTTTGATTCCTAAGTTTACAAACCCATTGGACTGAGGATCCTTGGTCCTGTTCCATGGTCTTTGTACTGTTCAGTAGGAAGAATCTACTTGATATAAAAATGGTTTATGTTCCTCAGTACTTGCTTTGGCTTTTGGCTGTTTTGTGCTTACGGCCAGAGGATGTTGTGCTTCAGTGATGCACAGCCAAAAGGAGGATCCTTAGGTTCAATTACAAAGTTGCTGAATTTGTAGCATTTCAAAGGCTGCCCTGACTTATGCTGGGAACAGAATTATTCCTCAAGTATTAGGGGGGGGGAGGGGGGAAGATATGATTAAAAGCTATCCTCCTAGCTGCACAATATGGATTTGTATTCTATACAGTGAGATCTGTTCCTACTTCACTAATAAAACAATTCTCTACATGCCTAATAAAACAATCAAACCTTCTTCTTTCTTGCCATCCAGGTCTGCCGGTATCGTAAACTTGGTTATTGCCCTCCCTGTCAAGCTTGTGAAAAAACTGCTCATTCTAGGTTGAATGGCTTAACTGCTTTTGTATGTACTGAATGCAATTTGCCCATGATGTATTTGTATGAATTATGATATATCAGACTGTATTGCATGTTTATATAGTGCAGTACATAGATTTAATAACTAGATTTTAACACTTGTTTAGTATCAGTGCAAATGAAAAGATGAAGGGGATGTTATTTGCCACAAAGGGCAGACTAGTCTCCTCCTTCATGTTTAAAGGAAGGAGTCGGTGGTTTATGAGTTAAAGCCCACCAATTTAAATAGATGGAGCTACAGCTTGCAAATGACCGTAAACAGCAGAAAATAATGTTTTTTTGGTTTTCACTAGACTGATATAAAAGGCTTCTCCTTAGTGTGTCTAGTATTGAAGTTTCCATTCTGTAATGAAATACATGCCCTTTACTTCAAACAAATTGTAGTTGTTAAGGTGGATAAAGAATTTGAGCAAAACAAGACAATTAAAATAGAGGGTATCTTGTAGTTTGGCTATAAAATGCTTAAATATTACATACAGTGAAAAGTTCTTGTTCACTGCAATTGTTCAATGGTCTGAGAGATCACATGTTCAAGGCAACAGAGTAAATATTAAATTATATCTACAGATTAACAGTTTGGGGCTTGATCCTATAAATATTCCTATGAGTAATCCCAATGAAGTCATTTCTTCCTAAACAATTATTTCTAAATGCTTTAAAAAATTTAGTGGCTGTATCATAAAAAGATACTACTTTTTGGAATCCTTGCCTATTTCCAATGCATAGTGTCCACTGCCAAGCCTACACATAGGCTTCAGGAAGCAGCATAACCGGTTTCTCGTATCTTTTCTTGCAATCTGTGAAAAATCCCAGTCCTGTGAAAAGCACTCATTAGTGCCAGCAAAATCTGCAGAGTTGGACCCTTGTGGGAGTACCTAAATGAGGGTAAACTGAGTATTAAGTTTGAAAGTATTATTTGATGGCTACCAACATTTGAGCCAGATTACAACCTGGCCAGCCGTTCATACTTGCGGCACTTCATCTATGTAGAGCAGAGGCTGACTTGTGAAGCGTTGGGCCATGTGTTCTGTCACGAGTCTGAGCAGAGCCGTGAGGGGCTCCATCAGTGTAAAGGTTGGACGGTTACACGTACGGCTAGCCACGTTCTTGCGACTAACCGAGCGATGGTACAACTGACGGGCTAAGGAGGAGCTCCAGGTGCACAACTGCCCCAGCCACACCTTCTCCAGCTTTGAAGGCCCTACCAGGTATGCAATGGTGACATACCGGGACCGTGTCCCCTTACCTGGGCAGTCAGGCAGAACGTTTTCGAGGGGGGGAAGGTCGCCGAGCAGGACACCGCGGTCAGCTCAGGACGGCCCGAGCGTCAGAGCTCTGTAGCGGCCCGCCAAGGAGGGGCAGAGTACGCGACTCCCCGCACCGGCGGCGTCCGCGGGCGGTGGGGCCCTGCGCGTTGCCTCGGGCCCAGCGTTCGCCTGGGGGCCCCCGGGGCTCCCCCGCTGCGCGGACGAGAGGCGCGCCGGCGCCCGCCTCGGCTCCGGGGCCGGGCGGCTGGGAAGGGCCCTTCGCCCCGCCGCGGCGCCCCGCGCTCGGCAGCGCCGTGCTGGGGGCGGGCCCCGGGCTGCGCCGCGGCCCGGCGGGGCCCGGCGGGGCCTCTGCCGGCGGGGCCCGGGGCCGGGGCCGGGGCCCGGAGGGCCGCGGCGGGCGCGGAGCGCCCGGGGCCAGGCGCCGGGGAAGGACAGGCTGCCGCCTGCTGCCGGCCGCGGCACGGGTAATCACGCGTCCCCCTCTCACTGCTGATTTGCAAGAGCAGATTAATCAGAGCGCGCGGCTTGATGAAATTTGCTGTTATTGTGCCCATTTTTAGCAACATCTTTTATTATCTTCATTATTCATTTACAGGGGACCGGCATCAATTATGCAAATGAGTTCACAGACTTTGCAGATTACTTCATTTGCCGCTATTGTTTGTGGAAATTTAATTATTAAATATTATTAAGCTTGCGTTTTCTTCAATTTTCCGAGGCTTAGTTTCATTTGATTTTTCCTCCAGCTGCTCTCGTTTCCTTTCAGTGCCAAAACAGCTCCTCATCAAAGCGGCTCTGGCATGTGAAGACCAAATAAAATCTCCTCAATTTAATAATTTTGATGTTAGTCCCTTGTTCTCAGCTGCTTGCTCAAAGCAATGCAGAGAGAAACGCAGAGCACATTCAATTTAATGAGCAGAAATTGAATTCAAGTTTGTTCGGAATTGACTTCAATTAAGCAGAGTCTTAATGATAAATTAATCTCTTTTCTTTATTCCCTAGAATTTGTTTTTCAAAGTAGGAAATTGGACTACATTGAAAGACCAAATAAAGAATACCAATTTTAACTAGATTATGGAACCGATAGCAAAATTTAATTCTTTATAGTAACGTACTTGGACAAATAGCATTCACTCTATGGCATGTATTATAATTTATATTCATTGTTACCACTCACACTTTCATGGCATGGATAAAATGGCAGTTGAATTAAATATGGGCTTGTAATAGACTTCAGAGTTTTAATCTTTATTAAGAAACTCTAATTGAATGCATAATTAGCTTTTCAGGGTCTAGGAAACTAGGTTTAATATCTATGTGGGCTGAAAACATAGATCAGGCATTTTTTTAAGAGCATTTTTTATGAGTTTATTTTTTAGGAGAAATTATCTTGTAACATGGCTTGTATAAAAAGCCACATTTTTACTTCATTGCAAGAGTCTGTGTATGGAGGAGCAGTAGCAAGCTTTTTTGTGCACCTTTGAATGCCCAGAGACAGCCCTTCTTACATTCTGGGTCAGTTGTGGGTAGCGCAACCCTCTCTCATTAGAACAACTCACGATACCTTCTGCCTGTCCCCATTAAAACGCATAGGCAAAACAAGTCAATGCTTATGAATAGTGATGGGACTGTGCCCTTTTCATTCTGTGTTACAGTTCTATTGCACTTAGTCACCTTAATACCTTCATTATTTTCCTCTTTGTTATTCTTGTGGTATGACCACCAGGATCAAGCTCTTCATTTTGCCATTTCAGAGAGCAAGGTATTTTTTCGAGAGTGGAGAGTAATTTGGGTGCCTGCTCTAGGTTTTCAAAGGCAATCAAGCCTCTTTATGATGTCTTGAGCTGGTCATCTCATGCCATTGATAATTTTTGAAATTTTGATCCTTCACTCCTCTATTCAATGGAAAAAAAAATGTACATTACTGTTTATAGTTGAACCTATATGAATAGTGTTAGATGAGGGATATTTCAAGCCAATCTCTGTAGTCATATTTATGTTTAAAATTAATAGAAAATCCATCCATAGTACTAGCATTTTAGAACTGTTATGCAAACATTCTACCCAGTGATGTCTCAGGTATTGAAGGAATTTATAGTAAGATTAATTACAAATTCAGGGGGGTGTCAAATTCTGTGCTTTTGTATTTCAGTGAAGAGAGTGGGTAAGTTCTGCCAGCTGAGGAACATTCAGTCTTCTGCCTTACCTACACATAAGTTCTTTGGTTCCCAGGCATTGAGCAAAGGTATACACTACTTTTTAAATAAGAAGTAATAAATTGAACAATTTCCTTTAGACGCCTTTTACAATCTGCACTGGACTTGTGAGCACCTCCCACTGTGTGTCCAGCACTGGTATGTTTCTGTTTCCCTAGAGTTTCCTGTTATGTTTTCTTGGTGTAAAGGATCCAGAGCCTGCCAACAGACTCTTTGCATGGCACACAATTGAAAATATTTATTAAGGCAATATGTTTGTTTTTACAGATCTGGGAGATTAAGTTTTACTGCTTTAAGGATACCCATGTTCTGAAGTGTATGGGGCTCTAAAGATTTGGTTTGCATTTTCCGAATGCATTTTTCTGTAAATATTCTTCTGTATTTGGAAATGGGATTAGAGTTTTTCTAGAAGCGATAAAGAAAGGTTTGTTAATCTGAAGTGCCCATGTATTATACATTTCAGAACTGCAGTTATTTAGAAAGAGATGGAGTAAATGTTTTTTACAAGAAACTGCAGTTGTAGTTCATACATAGGTGTGTTGTTTCATGTAGGAATCAGTCCATGTGTTCCAGTAGACATAGACCGGATTTATAAAAATATTGAGATGGTCACGGTCACAGAAAGCTGCTCACAGTCACAGAAAAGCTTGCAAAGTTGAGAGACGTCAAAGCTCCATCAGTCTTTACAGCCTACATGTCTGATTAAACCTGTTTTTAGGGATGACACTGTAGGTGTCACACACACATATGTTCCAGTGATTGATTACATTATAAAACATCTACAAAGAAGTCATTAAGATAGTGTTTCTGTTAGAAATACCTATACTATAATAGCACTGTGGTATTCCATATTCCCTTGTATATCACTGATTCTCTTATCAACTTCTTCAGTGCACAAGCATTAAAGGCTTTTTATTGCATATAGATCTTACAAGTTCACTTTAAGGTCTGACCATTAAACCAAGCTCTTTCCATCTATTTGTCATCATTTGTAGTAATGGTTTTGTAGTTAGGTGCCTACCTTCTGCAGTCCCAACGTTGTCTGATTAGACTCTTGTTGACACCTGTGCGGATCACACTACTATCTTTTCCTTTCATCTGAAAAAGCCCTACAGGGCCCTATGTGTGGTACAGTGAAACAGTTTCTCAAAGTTACTTGTCTTATGTACAAAGAAGACCATATGTCAAAACAGCTTTTTTTTTTTTATCTTAAACTGACTTTCCCCATTTTAGAACTGAATCTGATCGCAGTGAACATGTCCTTTCTTTTGCCTCTAAGTTAAGAGTACATTTTCCCAGTAGGTTTGGCTTTTTTAAAATCTCTATCAGGCAGAAATGGGATGACTCCATAAGCAAAATTCAGGCAAAGCAGTAACTTTCCTAGAGAGGAAAGGAGCCATAAGAACACTTCAGCTAGTGAATATGTTCTGAGTCTGAGCCACAGGAATACTGTGCATATATTAATATGCCTTTTAAAACAGAAAAATCAAATGTTTTTACAAGAGAAATTTGAGTCAATTTGGGCTCTACTAATGAGTATAGTAGCTAGTAAATTATCTAGCCTGGCTAGAAGCTTAAACTCCCTACTTCTCAAAGAAGGGTGAAGACAAGATACTGGAAAGGGAAATCAGTTGTTTGTTCCTACAAGAAGGATGTAAGAGGGAGAAAAAGATCACCTTCCTTAAATTATCCTTTACCAATATGGAAGAGATCTGGTTTGTTAGTCTTTACCCACCAACACTATAAATAACGCTCCACTTATGAGAATATTATATGTATTATTGTATATTCTGAGTTTATTTTTTGGAGATTGCAAAATAATACATTTCTTGCAATCTATATTGTACAGCTTTAATTAATTTCTTACTAGGCGGTATTGTTTTCAGTGCTGCTCTTTTCTACTCCATTTTTTTCTGCACGCTTCTTCAACAGTCCTGATGGTAAAAGCATGTAGCAAGAGTAAGGTTAAGTATTCAAAAGGTAAGAAATGTCATACTTATAAAATCCCTTTAAGAGGCAACGCTTGACTACATTTTCAGCTACTATTTCTGAAGTACAATTATCATATCACTTGAGATAATGTTGCATTCTGTGCTGTTGAACACTTTGTATATGCCAGAGAGTCTGGCAAATCAATTATCTGTCTCAGCTTTTCAAGGTGCATGAGCCAAATCTGCAGTGACTACTGCAGTCTCTATCCACTGGTCTGTGTTCTGTTCCCGTGGTCAGAGGCAAAGCATGGATTTGCTGATCCACCAACATCTGAGTACTGTCTAGTGAATAATTCTATAATTCGCAGCTGGTTTACTTCACAGGTTTATTCTACGTTGCAGGTATGATCATCCATATTTCAAGCCTGGCTGATGATCTGAGTAGTTATATTTAGTTAACTTTCTAGGACAGAACAAAGCTCTATTCTTGATGTATTTTTTGTTTTCCAGGAATTGAGAAAACATTCTAGAAATTTTTTTATTTCAGCTAAAAAACACTGTTATTTTTTGATCATGGGTTAGCCACTGTTGTTGCATAGTTTGGCTGCTTGTCAGATACATTGACAAGCTTAAGAACATTGTGAGATGTGACTTGCATTTGTAGGATATCTGTGCATGCGGCTAAGTTAGCTTCAAAGTAAAATCTCATCTCAAAATTGAACTTAAGGCAACATTGCTGCTGGTTAAAAAAAAGTCTATAGTATATGACTGCTGACTAAAATAATAAAATATTTACTGAAGAGAGATGAGAATTTAATCACATAAAAGTCTGTCAGTAAAGACATACTGGGCCATTATGGCAATGAAAAATACTGTATGATATTACATCTGTCTCTGAGTTTGTGGGAGAAAAACCGTGATATTGACAAATAAGTGATTATGTAATTAGACTGTACTGTAAAGTATACACAAAAGGTGTAGAGCTAAAAAGATTTTGAGTTTCTGGGCTGAGTCATGTGACATTCCTAACATAGTTTTCTGAAAAATCTCAAAGTTGAATTTCTTTCACTATATAAAGAAAAAATATTAAAAAGCAAAGTTCAATTAAGTGGAGTTACTGTCTTATCCCTGCTAGAAGGCTTGGTTTTTCATGTGCTTCAAGATCTTCCCATTTTCTGTAAAATTTGATGCAAGTTTTATTGCAAAAGATCTGTGCTTTTTGTGGAAACTCATTTCAAACCTTCTTCACTAAGTAGTTTCCTTTATGCAGCGCCTTCTCATGGAATATGTGGAAGAGGGCTATTATGAAAGTTTTCAGTGAGGGGGAACGAAGGTCTTTTTTCTCATTTTTTGTGTGGATTGAAATCTTGCCTAGAGAGGGGGAAACTCAGGCCTTTCAGCCCTACTGGAATACTCTACTTAAGGTAGGGTAAGAGAAGTGGGGCTTCTGCAGCTGTGATTTTGTCAGGGCTTTCTCTGTACACAGGCCCTTGGATTTCTGTAATTCAGTTGTTGATAAAGATCATTAGCCTCTGTATGGTTCACATACTGCATAGGTATGTCCTCAGGTGCATAATGGCTGAATTCTGCTTTCCATTATGCCCTTCTAAACCAAAGGCAGTACAATTAGATTTACTGCTGATTTAAGCTAGCATAAGCAAAAGCAGATATTTTCCCTGAATAAAAATTTGTGGGCCACTTGGAGAGCACTTTTTAAACAGCACTATATAGAATAAATGCACATTTTTCTCTCTTGCCCATGGCTGTGTCCTGAAAGGTAATTTTAGTTGTAGCCCATGCTGGAATATCAGAGGTGTATCAAGAGTCACTGGTAATAAAAGAAACATCCTGGTGTTTTTTAAAATGGTTACTTACTGTTGTTTTTTCACCTCTGTTCTTATGGCAGCTGTCCTTAAAATCACTGTTTTCGTTGTTTGTGTCAAATGACTGCATTGCAAATTATATTTTGTTATTGCCTACTGCTGGGTTTCTTCCACCTTCCCCTGGAGCATCTTCCCTGCAGGAGGTAGGATTTTAGACTAAATGCCCTGTGACTCTGATCATGTATTGCAATTCCTATGATCCTAAGTTTGTATACTGTATTGGAGCTTTGAAACTCTTGCATTAGATGGGATACAGTTGTATTGCCCCAGGGATGCAGAACTGAAGTACCAAAGGAACAAATTAACAGGATGTCACATTAAAATAATTTTTCAACTGTAATTTAGGTAACTAGATTAATGTGAATTAATTTAGGAATACTTAAATATAACATAATCACACCTAAATGATGTACAATATAAACAATAATTAAGGTAGAAAAATCAAATTTATGTAAAAAGGAGTCTAGACTTTCAGTGTTTGTACACCTCAAGTACATCTGTTGAAAGAAAATAGAGTCGGAAGGGAATGGTTTAAATTCCAAATCATGTAGTAAACATAGTGTGTCCTTTGACTCTTGGAGTCTTTCTGTAGGGAATTTTTTAAAACCTGACATTTTCTTCTGGCTTGTTTTCCATTACCAGGGCTGGCCAAGCCCTTCTGTCCAGTAGAGAAAACTGTTGAATTTCTGGTAAGAATTAAAGTGCTGTGACTGCAATCTATTATCATTCCTGAAAATATGTATATTGTCTGGGTTTTTTTAATACATGTGCTGTGGTTCTATTTTATAAAATGCTTAGCAAATGGCACATAAAGTTGGTGACCATTTTGGCATGGATGTTTTAAATGCAAAGGAAGTTTTAAGGGTGAAATGCAGAGAAGTGCCAGAAGAAAAAGAACATTTGAAGCTTATGATGTAACTGAAATTGATTAAATATATGATTAATAAGGTGGAAAAACTAATTTTCAAATGGTTTGTGAAAAGCAAGGAATTCCATTCCAATTCACAGGTCAGGTTACCCTGGGAGTGTTAGCACTATTCATTCAGCCTGGAGAAATAGCAAAAATATCTTATTTTCATTTTCCCTGTGAACAGATTTCTTTTACTTGTTAATTTCCTTATAAAGAAAAAAATCTGTTTGTCCATCCAGGCACCAAAATTCCTTAGGAGAGTGTTTGCGCAATGGTCAATATTCTGTATCATTTCATCTTATTGCAACACAATTTTTAAAATGATTATTTGATTAATGATTTTGGTGACTATTAAATCACTTTGATCATGAAGAACTAAAGTGAAGGCTCACAATCAAACTATGTAGTTTTTGATGCTACATGAAAAAAGCAAGAATCATGCTGATGACAGCTTGTTGTCTGAACAAATGAACAATTTTGTTAAGTTTTAAGACTTAAGGCTATAGGTGGTGACTGCAGTGGATTCCATTGTACAGCTTCCAGGAAGTTTACCTAATTTCAGTAATTCTATTATATTTCACAGAACAGACTCAGCAGTTTCCTGTCTGCAAACTTTCTCCCTGTTACTGAGCAATCAGTTGCTTGAAATACAAGCTATTGACATGTAAAGGGAACAGACAGGTGTTTAATCAAGACTCTGCTTAGGTGATAAATGAACCACTGCAGAATATAGCTTACTACTCTGTGTAGTGCGTCTTAATAGAGAATATTCAGCTCTATGCCAAAATTTTCATCATGTGAACTTTTGGATCCAGAGCTTTTCCAAAACTCTGCTTAATTGGTGAGAGAGATTCAACACTATGTGTGAACATCAGATTGATTTATAGCCTATTCAACACTACTAGCGTGGTAGTTTTGCAAAGGATGAGATCATAAGCAAGCAGAGAATTTGTCCTAATTAAACTATATGTGTATACTGTGCCTAATATGAAAACAATCCAGAAGTAAAACAAGAGAAGTCATTATTAGATTCTATTCCTCTGAAGCTCATTTTGTTTGCTGTTAATGCTCACCTTATAAATGCCACTGAGAGATCTACTCTTAAAAAACCTGCTAAAGAAAAAGATGGAAGTAATTATTACTTGAACTTTCTTAGACCTCAGCCACAAGCTCTTTTAAAGAAAATGTAATGAAATGAGGAAAATGAAGATAACGGGTGAAGAAAACGTGAGTCAGAATAAACAGAATACAATAAGTTGCAGAATGCCAACAATGGAAACTTCTGCTGAAACTGCACTCCTGTTTACATTCATGGAAGAGTCAGTTTGCTGTAAGCATGGGATGATGTGGTGTACAGAAGGCAATAAGACTGTCCTGAAGTGCATTTCCCACATAACTGATAAAAAATGTCTTGCTAAAAAATGAAGTGACAATCCATGCACTTTTTTAGTGCTCACTGCAGATTTTTTCCCATCAGACGTAGGAGTTACAAATGGAAGTGTATGCATGTTTAGGGACAGTAGTGTCACTGAGGTGAGTCACCTCAAAAGAGAACAGTTGGTGCAAGTGCTGCTTTCTTCTCATAGGAGGAAGTGCCAATTGGTGGCTGAATATCTCTGGTTAGTTAATAGGAAGCCTGTTCGGAGAATGTCTGCCTCAGCTATCTTTTAAGCCTGCTTCTTAAACAGATTGCCTGATGCCTATCCTAGAGAGAGGCTGTCCAGGGGAAGGTTTGTGTATGATACCAGCTGCTTTTTCTGTGGATGAATTAACTTGTTTTTGTTCCATCAGCACAGCAACTTTCATCAACATTCAGCTCTTAAGAAGTAAAACGTTTTGGACTGTGACTGAGGTGGTCCCTATTACCCACAACTTCTATAGCATTAGCCTTTGTTATTAACTCTGGCAAAATCTATTTTCCACTTTAACTTCTCAGTAGTGAGTATATTATTCAAGACCAAGACTTGAGGTAGGTAAAATAACTGCCAGTATCATACCCATTAAGCTGTCAGTTTTCAGCAGGGCACTCGTGATATTACCTATGGCTTCCTGTCTTCCTGACTCCCTCCAACAATCTCCTCTCCATCAGCTGCCTCTCTTCTGCCCCAGAAACTGCTGTCGGTGGCTGGGCGGATGGCTCATTTGACATGTCTGTCATGTTGTGAAGCATGTGTAAGAGCGAGATTAAATGAAGAGAAAGCTAGCTCATCTGACTGCCTACTGAGGAGCTTCAGGTCAGGGAAAGCTTTCTCTACATTAGGACTGCAGTAATTGGAGAAGGAGAAAAGTAGAAGGAAAGGACAGCTCTGCAGTAAGGTAGGGAGAGGGAGGCAACAGAGACTGGGTGGAGATGGCTGCAGTACATATGCTGTTGAAGTATAAGAATAATAGCTCTTTTCAGTGCCACACTGGAGTCTTTGAGAACTTTTAAGGAAATAATTTACTGTCAGTTTTTTCAGCCTTAGTCTTTTAGCACACAATCTTCTGATGCTTGCAGGCATTAACTCTTCCTACTTCTGGGAAGTTGGAGGGAGCAAACAGAAGTAGAAGGGCAGTGTAGAAGGGATGTATTCTGTCTGCCTGTAAGTAGAAAGAGTGAGGCACCTTTCCCCTCCCCTCCCAAACTTGAGTCATTTGTGGAGCTCGTGGTAGGTCATAGAAAACTCATCTGAATAATTCTGCACTCTCTGGATATTGGCTGCTGTTTTCAATAGGTTTGTAATGCTTCCAAATACAGTAGTGAGGTGAGCAGTGAAAATTTCTGGCACATTTTTAAGTAAAATGAGAGAGAGCGAGCAGCACTTAATATTGCATTAATGAAAAATCATCACTGGAAAATAGTGGAGAGAGTTATTTTTATGCAAGTGTAGATTTTTGATGCCAAGACAATAAAGAGAAACCACAATTTGTTCCATTAAGCTTGTATCATATTGTTAGCACTTGCCCATATGGAAAACATATAAATTGTCATGAAAACATGAAAATGGGACGATTTGGTAATGTTTTGAGTAGGCTTTATAAATATCATATGTATTTTTAAATACATAAGTGATGCAGTTTTGAACACAAAAGAACCACAGTTGTGGCAGCCAGATTTTGCTGTGTTCCCAGAGCAGCAAAATTAGCAGAGCTGCAAATGTAGTTATTAAAAAGTTGAAAATTTGGAGTAAGTCAGAAAAAGTATTAAGAGATTTGGTGGGAAAACAGTAAAAGCTAAAAGGGGCACAAATATGCATTCTTTTTTCTCACTGGAGGTCAGAATTTGCTTGTGCACTTCTAGATTTAACTGGGCTTTTGTACAAAGACTCAGTCATTAAGCCTGACAACTAACCTGGTGACTGGAGCAAATCTTCAGCTCGTGGGTGGATGAAGTGGTGGTACGGTTGGGCAAAGGGTAGAAATGTGGGCAGCTCTATGACCGTTCACCACATCATGTGCTTGTATGGGTCTGGAAGGTACTAAGGCTGGGTCTACAGGTTTATTCTTAGCCCTGCTGGTAAACACACCAGTTGTACAGAATAGCAGAGCTCAATAGGTATGAATGGAAAATTTATGCTATGCATTAGCTGAGAATCTGTCTCATTATGCAAAAAGAAGAGGAATCAAAGGCTTCTTTGCATTTTTTTTCTCTTACCTTTTCCCACTGTCTTTCTCAAGTTATGTGTTGAATTCGTGATGGTCTCAGTTTCAGGAAAAATAACTTTGCTAACACCAGCACTGTTGAGTATTATGGTGTGTGTTCCAGTAATTGATGCAGGCTGAAGACTAGGAAGTGTTTGGCAAGGAGAAGTGTTATTTTGGGATCCAGTTGGCCTGGGATTCCTTCATACAGGGTCATCGACCAGTAGCTTTCTGCCAAAATTCTTTCTGACTTGATTCCCTGTTTGTAGAGTCAATAACATTCCTTTCTTTCCCACCTCGTTTAAGCCGTTCTCTATGGAGTTTAAACTCTCCAGAGCACATCACACATACCTAGCTGAGGTCTTATAGCACCACTCCAGCGCAGTTCCTAATGTATTAAATTGTAATTTGGTAGAGTGTGTTCTGGGCCTTGAAAACAATGTCACCTGATTGTACTAGGCTTACCCCATGTGTCTCCTGGGGTGCCATCTGAATGAGAACAGCCTACGTCTCTTCTTCATGAAGGCCTGCTGGGTGTGCAAAACCCAGCCTTCTGTCGCTCCCTGTGGATTTGTGCCCTACTGAACAGGGGTACTCCTTCACTGGGAAAGTTGTGCTTCCTTCTGTGGATTTTTTACTGTTTTTCACCCTGGTGCTATGATAATTTGCTTCTGAAGCTAGAGAAACCTAACTCAAAATGCCAGTGCTTTTAAAATACATCGTAGAGGGATTCTGTGTTGGAGTCTCCTGAGAGGGAAGAAAGAGAACATGCAATTAAAAAGTAGTAATTCTTGTTGTTAGTGACAATGACAATAATAATAATGTCTGTCTTTTAAAAAAATTCTGAAGAAAAGTCTTACTGATTCATATTTATATAGAAAACAATATTGAAACATTTACTTCATAGCTAGTGGCCAAGGGATGAGATAAAATTCTGGTGCTGTATTTATATTGTGTTTTGCAGACATGTCTAATCTTCAGTGGCATGAGAAATGTTGGAGAAAAGTATGTCATCAAAAATTGCTGCAGCATCATACTTAAAAAACTGTCCTTTAGAAACAGGTCAACTTTCACTGTAGCTTATGGTAATACATACAGACACTACAGAGTTTTTTAGATCTTATAATGGAGATAGTGTAGATAATAATATACTTTCATCTATTACTTTTATCAGATTGTCTTATCTCCTTTGTGGCATCAAAAGCATGTATTCAGAAAAGATTGAGACAGAAGTGTCTGCTTTATTTAATATGCACATGAAGGGCCTGATTCTGTTTACATTGAAGTCAGTGCAGATTTCTGTCCCTGATGGGAGCAGAAGCAACTGTCTGAATTCTACTCACAACATTTCATTAGTGTTCTTTACAGCATGCACGTGGGGAATGGAGACTGACCCCTCAAATCATGAAAATATTGTTATAATTGAAAAGATATTAGTGCTGTAACTTTGTCAGCAATTAACAAACCTGTCAGTTCTGTTCTGTCAAGGTGTCTGTGTGACCTCTCAGTGTTACAATATCCGAGTTCTGGCAACAAAATGAACTCAAAATAACATTCATATACTTTCTCTTTGCCTTCCAAGTCATTAGGAAAAAAAAAGCTTCGTTATTTTTCAGGGTTTCAAAAAATGATTGTCCTGTTGGAGAAGAAGTGATAATGCGAGGCATTAGTGAATGGAACTTTTCTCCTATTTTTCTGTTGTCTTGAGTGTGGATTAGGAGGTTTTGCTTCACCCAGACACAGGTTTTGTAGAGTTATTTGGAAGAAGGTGCTGTTTATGTCTCCTGCAATTGTCCCAATTCACCCTGTGATACTGCTTTTTCAATTGATGTTATATTAACAATTTTTTAAAGGTCTTTTTGTATATATTGAAGAATTCCTCAGGGGGAGGATTAAAGTTTTAGAGGATCTATGAATAAAGTCTTTGGCAATGCAGTGGACAATAAGCTTCTGCATTTTGTTTGAGAGGAAAAATATGAGTAATTTCATAACATTTTCTTTCATTTGGTGGTTTCTTTTGACTCTATGGTAGAAGCAATTGGCTGAAATAACAACTGTCTTTTTGTGAGGTCTTTAATATGAATAATTTTTTCCCCACTCATCATATTATTGCATATTTTTAGTTTCCTCTAGGGAGGAATGTTCCTGAGAGACTTTGTTTGGTTCATCCCAGTTGTTTGCCCTCCTTCATCTCCCAAGGAGCCTGAAGATCAGCTATAAGTGATGGTCTAAGATATTTTTTATGCTTCCAGGATAACTGCTTGCATGCACAGTACTACTTAATTGTAAAAGAAAGATGTTAAATAGGTAGTATAACTTTCAAGCCAGTCTTCTCAGGCACCTACGAGATCAGACCAGTTGTGAGTCACTTTCTCAGAAAGGTTTTAGAAGCTCAGCTCATGTGAGCATCAAATTATCTAGGTATTTCTTTCCATTTCATTGATTTCTTGAAACTGTAAATGACCTTGGAAAACTCAGTCACACCAGTAGGCTTCTGAAGCCACCCTTCTTGTTGTATTTAGATTTTTTTTTTCAGCAGACCCAGGGAGAGTAAGAAACTGTAAAATGCTTCTATAAAATAGTTGAAATGTGAATTAAATGCATAAACCTTCTATTGATCTCATTAAAGAAGTTTGTATTTCATTTTATCTGACTTCTGTTTATCTTTAATATTTTTTAATTTGGTATGTAGTTAGGGAGCGCAATGACAGGATTTTCCTCTTCTATTTGGAGACACTAATAAAGATTGTTAATTTTAAAATAACATCACTTTTGAAAATGCTTTTGAAATGCAAGGTCCAGTACCTGGCCAGTTCTTTAGATCTCTTTAAACCTTTGGTGAGATTTCTGTGCTTTCATTGATGGAGGTATAGAGAAAATATTTTCCTAGTTTGCTGTTGCTTTAAGAGGCAGAGGATATCTGTGGTGAGTCATGGAGGAGTTTAGCTGTGATATGTTACTAAAATGCATTTTGGCAGAGGATGGAGAAGTAACTACTCAATCCGTTGTGGAACAAGAGAGTCTTTCAACCCCTTTTTCAAAGTGCTCATAGTTCCCATTTCAAGGCAAGTCAAACAATAAAAGTAGTGAGCAAAGAAAATGTGTATCTGGAATACTTTAATTAAAAATAATAAATATAATGGACCCATGGTGCTCATGAGCTCCTATTTTCTTCTTATTGTTGATTGATTTTGCTAAATTCTACTCTCACAGCAAATTATGTTGCTGTTCTGTTACTTTCATATTTGATTACTGAGAGATAGTGAAGCAATTTAAATGGGACTTCTATGAAAAAAAGAACTCTGTTTTTGAATTGAAACACTATCCTTTATTTTAAAGATAGTTGTTTTAGTACAGGGATTTTATAATAAAAGATTTCACAATAAAGATCCCAAGCAAGAATTAAATACTTTAGATGATAGTTGGAGAGCTCTCTTTTGAAAGCATGGAGTAAATGGTGACATCCGGGAAATTAAAATGCAGCCTTGGTAGAGCCAGAGTTCATGAAGAGTGATTATGGAACAATTTTTACATATGAAATTATTTCCCATGCAGGCTTTGCTTCTAATCACAGGTTGCCATGCAAATAGCTGTTTTATTCTTTATCCTGGAATGGTGTGCTCCTTCTAAGCATGATGTCAGCTCTACCCCAAGAACCCCCTTTCTATTGGTAGGATAAGCTAGTTGTGTACAAGCAGTTTCAGTCTGGAAGCCTGCTGTTCATTTTCTGTCAATAAAGTTAAATTGCACATGTTTTTGTTACTTGATGCACATCCCTTAAGACAGGACAGATCTCTCTTCTCTCAATCTGTAACTCGAGCACAAACTGTAATTTTACCTTAATTTGCAGTGATTCATGTATTTCACACTACAGTCCAGAATGATATAGGGATTCTGGCAAGAAGAGAAGAATGACTGTCAAACTGTCTTTACTAAGAAACCTTAAAAGTAAAGTATGACGCTGCAGATATTAAGGTTTATGAGAGTGACAGAGGTTGCTATCAGAGCAGCAGTCTTTAGAAGAGGATTGTGGTTCAGTTGTCACAGCTTACTGAAAACAATGATAAAGCAATGGTTGATTTAAGAAGACTGTCTTTTTGTTGTGTGTTCAGTAAGACAGGGAAAGTGGCTCAGAGCAAATCTGATCTGATTCTGAATCTTTTCCTCCAAAATGTGAAAAAAAACCAAAGTGATGGGCTTCATATAATATGACCACATTTCCTTTTTTAGGTGTTTTCTAACTTTGTGCAAGAAAAGGTTGTGCAAGAGAGTGAATATTGTCGAGAACTTTAAGTCCTTACTGAGTAAGTGCATTGACATTTCTGAACTTTGAACTTGAGTCTTGATACTGGACATCAATGGACTCAAGTCTTTGACTAAATTTATGCATGTTTTTCAATTTATTGCTTGGAATGGCATATGTGAAAAGATGTTTAGAATTTGAGACTCATTTTCTTCATTCAGAGGAGAGGTGGCAGCAATATGCAGGGCTGCTCATATCTTCAGGTGGTTCATTTGTGGGATAGAGCAAGAGCTAGTGGAAGATGAGCCAGTTTTGCATACTTGAGCAAGGAGAGGAGAAATCACAGGCTTCTGACAGGAAAAGGGATAGCTATGTCATTCCACTCATATACCTGCGAGCAAAACCTATCTATTTCATAGAGAGATTGGCGAAATGAGAAGAACAAAAGTAATGCCACTCTACATTAGAACATAAAGTGGCAATTGATTCAGCCTCTGAAGAAGAGAGAAACAGAAAACAAGTCTTAAACCACAGGGTGTATACAGAATATGAAGTTTTCATGATCAAACATTGTTTATCCGAAATATTCCTGTGTAGTTTTCAAATATTCCTATCTTATCTCATGAGAGAATCAATCTGTTCTCAGTGTATTTTCTGACCTTCTCATTTTCTGACCAAAATAGTCAGACTTCATGGGGACAGACTGTCATATTTTGAATACATCTACTTTTTGGTGGAAAGAAGGACATGTACTGAATAGTCACAGAATCAAACTTGCAAAGTTAAAGAAATAGCTGCATCTGTCTTGGCAGTTTCTCATTTTGGTTTGCCTGAAACAAAGTGAGTTTGCACATACCTAATTGTGTTAAAATATTGTAATAATTCAGACCACATAAGAAAAACACTCCATCAGATATGGAGAAAGAACACAGGAACAGTGTCATTCTCTGGTTATGGTTTTTAAAATAACCTGTTAAAAGAACGAAGTTATTAAAAAACTTTCATAATTATTTAGAACTCCAAATAGATTTTAATTAATTTGATTTTTATAGACTAGTAGTCTTTAATCTCCATTGCAGAATCTGAAGTGTACCTGTTACATACTGGTAAATTAGTTGTCAATCCCTTGGGCAGTATATTTTAATATCAGTATTATATGGTAGATGATATAAATCTTGTGTACGGTATTATTAGCTTAGGCAGCTGCTGACTTAAAAAGGCCAGTTTAACAAGTCACCACTGTATTATGTTTAATTAGGTACAGTTTATATAATGAGGTGTTCAGTTCTAATGGAAAGACATGCTGTGAGCAGCACATCTGCAGGAATAACTATTACAATCAGCATTGCAGAGACCCATGGAACTGCAAATTAGACTTACTTATCTAGAAATAAATTACATCCCAATGCCTTCATAAAGCTCATTAATTAATTCCACTGGCATAAAGGTCTTTTTCTTAATTTCATGTTCCATTAGCATAATAAACACAATTTGAGTTACAACAGTATGATCAGTTTAATGGATGCTATTTATTTTAGTTTTTTATTTAAAGTCCTGGTAACATAGAATTAACATCAATATGCTGTTTGGTCCTTTATTAAAAATTCCCATAGGATAACTAGCACAGATGTTCAATACAGCATCATATATTTGCTGCATTTTATGACTTCACTAATTGGCCATATGGAAAGGTGTTGCTTGGATTTAATTTTTTTTTAAATCTGATAAATTATATGGATTGTAATAGTCACAATTGGTTACTATGTGAAGTTGGACAAGTTAACATACACTGCATGCTGGGAGCAAAACAAGAGTAAGCAAAGTTTTTATGTACGGTGATTCATAGTAAATAGCACCAATATACTTCATGGTATATTAAAATCAGTTTCATTAATATGTAGTTCCTGATGTAATTATAATTCTTTAATTTATGCAGACACTGTCTAATCAGATGGAAATGTTACCAGCTATTTGTTTAGCCACAGTTAGGTTATAGACAACCTTATTGTTGTTCCATTCAGCTCTTCTTGAGCCCCACATTTCATGATAAACTACACTGTTAGGAACATTTATGGTAAGATATTGTACATTACTAGAACAAGAGGTTTCATTGTCCATCCAGCCAATACTGGTTACTTTGAATGGTATCCATATCTATGGTTTTGTTAGTTTTTATTAGACTAGGAAAATGTCTTAATAAATTTTGGTTTTACCTTATATTGCCCAACATTTTATGGTAAAGCCTACCTGTTAATATAACCAAGCTAATTCTGTCATCAGCTTGGTGTATATATTTTCTAAGGCTTGTCTCTTGCATTGTTTTTCCATTTCCTTGTCTTATTTCTCCTCTCTGCATTTAGTATCAATGACTATCACTGCAAATATCTTCTCCTTCAGCCTATAATGTAGCCACCTTCTAATGTTACAGAATGATTTTGGGTAATACTCGTGTCATATAAATCCATCATCTGATTTTTCACATAAAAACTGATTTCTGTCATTACACTGTAATTCACCTTTCTATTTCTCCCTTACTTTCCAAAATCATCTGAACAAGAGTCATCTATCTCTGCTAGTGTGATTTCCTTCTATTACGTGACCTCACTAGTGTGATTTCCTTCTATTACATGACCTCAATTATGGTATCAGAAAGAGCTGTACCAGAGCAGATGAGGGCAAGTTGCCTTAATTTCAGTGTGTATGTCTGTATGGGCATACACATACACAAATATATAGTTCTCAAGGGTTATGTGAAAGCATTTTGCTTTAAAAAATGCTCTGTAGCTCATTGCATTTTTAATACCCCCAACACGGCACATGCACATACCCTTGGGGTTTTTGGTTTGAGCTTGGAGTTTTTTAACAATTCCTTTTCATATATTTAATGGCTGGATTTTTTTAAGGCATTTAAGCATGTAACTAATCTTAAGAATGAAATGCCTTTTACCTTGAAATTTAGGTTTATATCATAAATAGAAATTGTTTAGCAACATACAGAAAAAGAAGTAGCCTTTAGTTTAATCCCTTGTCAGTGACTCTGAGCTGTAGGAAACACAAAGCAGTGTAGGTTGCACAAAGAAGTGAAGTTGTATGATCAGACTAATGTATCGTTCCTTGTAAATTCTGTTTAGTGCAGATGCTTGAATGAAATTTTTAAAATGAATCAGTATTTTCAGATGTCTCAGTGTTATGGGTCCTAAGACACACGTCAAAAAAAAATGATTTTGCACTGAAGGACAAAGCTAACATTATTACACAGCTACATTGTCTGTGAATATAATAAAGTATTTTCATGCACTACCTAGCCACACCATGTGAAGACGAAAGAGAGGTGATAATAGGGGGTTGATTCTGTCCCACATTTAAGAAACAGTGACTTGAAAAGCTTGTGCATTTTCAAATTCTTACATAGATATTTGTTATGTGGTTCAAGCTGGACATATATGTTACTGTTTTTTCAACAACAACAAAACCAAGCTGGACAAAGAGTGCCCAGTCTTAGCCTTTTGCAGGTGGTTGGGCTAGTTGTGGTTAGGTAGACAATCATGTATAGTCTTTCTTTAGCGGTCTAAAATTAACCCTGTTCCAATTATGTGGGCATGTGTAAGCTTGACCTTGGTCAGGTGGCAGCGAGCTGCTCGAAGGGATAGACTGAATGCATTTAGGACAGAGGGAGAGGCAGGCAGTACCCTTGGAAAATAGGGTGTCAAAATGATTCAGGTGATGATAGCTCTTACTGGATTGCTATAAAGTAGGAGTGAAAAAGCAAGTTGAGCAGTAAGAATCCATGAGGACTCTGCAGCCACCTATTGAGCTTCATGCTGATTCTTTTTTACTTGCTATACCTTACTCTGAGAGCTTAAACTTACCTCCTGTTGTTAGCCTGTATGATTAGCTTATGTTACAAGTGCAACACTGCCATGTGGTTTTGCAGGCGAACATACTCTAGGAAGTTTTATCCTCAGGAAGAGGATAAACCCACATTGCTTTATAGCTGGTTGTACAGGGCTATTTCTGTGTTTTATTTTGATATCTGAGCCTGTAATTCCAAATTCACCTACAAAATTATATTCAAAATGACAAGTAACTGGCACAGAAGATTTTGGAGAATCTTCTACCTGCCATTCCCCTGACTTCAGAGCACCTGACATACCAGCCTATATGAAGTTGAGCACTGTGAGTTGCCTCGCAGTGGATTGAGTATGTGACAGGTATGGGTTTTTTCCTCAGCTCTCTGTTGTCACAGACCCCACTATCCTATCCTCACTTCCACCACCAACTTTGCACTGTGCAGCTGAACAGACAGTAGTTGGCTTTGTAGGGTTGAGTGCTGGGCCTTGCCTGAAATGCACCCAGCAATTTTCTTTGATCTGTTGGATTCAGATTAACAGAGAACTTTTGGGATCAGACAGAACAGGTTCTTCGTGTTGATACTTACTCACCTGACAGTTCCTTCTCTATTCCAATTATGACTGGGTTTTCTTAAAATCAGAGAGGATGGGGAAAGAAAGGACAGCACACAGGGAATAACTAGGCACTTTTTGTTGAATGTGTCCTAAGACACACATATCAGAAGGAGACGATCGTTCATTGAAGGGCAGAACTAATGTTATACTGCTGCACTGCTTATCACCCTCTGCAGGGAGGTGTTCTAATGAAGGGCTAACAAGAAAGAATAAGGAGAAAATACAGCACAACACAGAAGCTGCTACATATAGGCTTAGTCTTCTTCTGAAATAAGGCATCTTTTGAATCTTGCTTGTCATCTGACAGAGAGAGAAGTAGTGGAGAATCATTCTGTTTCAAGTGCAGCAGGTTTGTGGTTTGAGACTGATAGGAGTTTAAAAGCACACTATGTGAAATGTAGTTTTATTGCCCTAATGAAAGGTGCCTCTTCTGTTTGGGATACTGCAGTATGGCTGGATGGTTCAGATCAGTAAAATACTTTCTTGTCAAGGTTTCATATTATTTATGAGCAAAGTTTGTTTTATTCATTGTCTTGGAAATTTTCTCAGCTGAAGTGAGGTCTTTGATGTTTTTAGGGTTTGGGGAATGGAAGAAAAGATGTCATGAAGGCTAGAGCATAGCTGCCTAATTACTCCTCATCTGTCCCAAGGTGGGAAACCAAAGGTGGCGGCTCAGGTACATCTGGAAGTATCAGGTAGTACAAACCACTGTGTCCTAAAAACCCAATGCAAAATCCAGCTTCAGGTGGAAGATAAGCATGCCCCCTTTGTTTTTAGGCTCTGTGTGTGTGCCCACAGCTTAGGATAGAACATTCCATGATTGGGGAACACAGAAATGCATGGCTACAAGTATCATTTCACAGGCATGCCTGGTCCTTGGAAAATTTGGCTAGGGAAGAGGCAAATTGCTGTGAACTTCATCCAGAGCCCAATCACACGAGAATACAATTGAGTCAGAATAAAACACCTTTGCCACATAGACCTAAATATCACCTAAATTCATATGGAACCTTACTGTGTTGCCTGGCTAGAGAAGCTCCAACAAGAATAGTTGAGATTCTCAAACCTCTCAGCAATACTTAGAGACTTCCGATCTCATTGGTGTCCTAATAATGAGAGATGGGAGATTTCTTGTTTCTTTAAAACAATATGAGGAACAAAAATAGAATTTAAATGCTCTGAATGCAGCCTTAATACAGACATTGACCAGATGTCAGGTTGGTACAACTGAGTAAAAGTTAATACAGTCAAACATACTTCTGAATGCCATCCAATGTACGTTGTTTCCACAGGATATTACGGGTGTTTTACGTGCAACTCAGTGAAATATTTAAAGAGCAGAAATATTATTTTAAAAGCTTGTAGGACTACAGGTATCACTTTTCCTAATAGAATCTATTTCCCCTAGTAGTTTATATCAGTGATCCTGTAAGTATCCATAGAAATGTACTTTCTGCTTATGAGTGCTATCTATAGTCTATACTTCGCATGGTCTCGAGGAAGCAATATCAAGTACCACGCTCAGGCCTTAGACTTCAGACCACTGACCGTAGCCTTCTGGTTGTTGATTTGTGTCCACAGTTCTTGCTTAAAAAGTAGATAAGTTGTAGAAAAAAAATCATCAGACAGAAATGCATAGAGAAACTGAACAGTAACACTAATGTTGAATCCACAGGCCTTGAGACCTTTTATATTTGTTTAAGGAACCTCTTTTAATTAGGAATAGATACCATTGCACTCAGATAAACATTAGTGACAGTTGAAAACAGCATCTTATAAGCCAAGGATTTGTAGAAATTTAATACATACAGCTGAACTCAACTTCTTTAAGAAGTTGCTTTGTTCATGTCATAATGCTTGAAGGTAATGGACAACTAAAATAGAATGGCTACATGTGTCATACATTGAGTGAAGAGGACTGACTAAAAGCCATTAGCGTCCAGAAAAGAAAGACAAAGGCAGAAATTATATCGCTTCCAGATGAATCCTAACTATTCCCCAAACTCTGTGTTAGTATGACAGACAAGAGACAGGGCCATTAATCGGAAGGTCAGATAGTGCAATTTTAGCCAGATTTTCTTGATTGAAAAGGCACTGGAAAATTCTCTAGAATGCTAGTGTTACGGAATCTACAAAATACTTTTTAAAAACTGGTTTAATGGCTTGATGGTCTAAGTGACAATTCTACCTGTCATACTAAAAGGGAAAGTTAGCTTTCAACACTGCTTATGGTAGAAGTGCTGGAAGAGTTATGCTGCATTTTGAAAAAAACTTTTAATTGTTTTTTTGTTTCTTCAGAATTCTCTAATGCAGTTAAAGTGTAAACCTTAAAACTCTCTACCATTACTACTGTTCTCAAGTTGTTTTAAAGTCATTCCTCATAGCTTCTTTATTCCTGAAGAACTATTTTGCTAATAGAACTCTATCAGCATTTTATCCTTAACAGTTTAAAAAATAATGATTTAATAGTTAACTCCCCCACATCCTAATTATAGATTTTTGAATCATATTTACTATTCCTATAATTAAGGTGCATTTCAAAACAGTCCACTATCAACATCAAATACTGAATACAAAGCAGGTGCTTGAATATATGCAACATGGAAAACTCCATTGTAGACCATTTGTATGTTCCTGAGAAAAACAGGTCTCAAATCCTTCTCTTCAATTAGCAGATACATTAGCTACAGGTTTTTGTACTGAAAACTGTATGTGACCAGTTGTTTTTTGACATTTGATTCCTCCTGCTTCTCAGCCACTAAACAGTGTGGATATTTGCTGGGCATCAGTATAAAGTCAGTTTGGTAGGAGGCATGCCTTTCTACTTAAGTTTACCAGTCTTGAAATTCTGAAGTTAGACTAGTGGTGAAAAATCTTAAAATCCTCTTTTTGCTAACCAATAAAAGTTGCTTCAGCCAAAAATACTCACATATTTATGCCCTCATGATTAACATAAGGCAACATTTGCTCTCAGGCTTTTTGTCAGCTTTGTTCTCCTGTCACTACTTTTTGTTCTTTACTCTTCTCCTGTCAGAAAATCCACATGAACAATAACTGAAAGATCATTCTGTTAGTATAATAAATGCTGCAATGGATCATTGGTTGGGCTGACTTATCTGCTGCTTGAAGCTTGAATGAATGTCCACAAGTTGCGGTAAATCTGTTTCTCTGTAATGGAGCAAACCCCAAATACTGCATATCAAGAATCATTGAGCTAGAGATACTACAGCTCTAATTCTTGTATCCTTGGGCTCTCAGTATGTGTTGGATACCACTTGCAGTTTTGGATGAGAAATTGGACAGGCTACAATAATAAGTGGTCTAGTTAGTGCTGGCTGCAAAATAACTACTTGTACCAAACAAATGGTGTTTTGCTGTAAGAGGAGGAGATGCTACTGTTTTAGATTAAAACCTTTCATTTTCCCATTTTGGTCGCACACATTTTTCTGTACATCTGTGGAAGTACATTTCTGAGGAAGGTGGAGCAGATGTGCAGTTAGGCAGCGGTATTTTGTCATTTGACTTAGCACAAGGAACCAGGTGACGTTTTAAGGTTTGTGTTATGTAAGAGGTCAGATAAAATCATCTACTGATGCCTTTTAGCCTTGAAAATTAATTAACCTGTACTCTGTTTTTTTAATGGATGAGCTTTCTGAGACTTCTTTTCCATTTCATTGTATTAGAATGTAAACACTTTGTTAGTAATAGTTAATAATTCTGGTCTGTAGACATTCAGGTCCAAAATAGGAGAAAAATGCTGGTGTCACGTTCACTGAAGTACTCCTGCTAGATTTTCTTACATGTAGTGATGTAATGTAGTTGGATGAATTGTGTTCATAGTATGTGCAAACACCCTTTTCGAAGTAAGAGAACTACCCTTTCTGCCACTCCTAAATAACCTAGCTTTTTTTTTTTACTTTGCATTAGACATGTGACTTCTCTACTGTTCATACAGTTTGTCATGAAAAATATCAGTGTCCACTGTTCCCTTTATGCCTAGATATTATACAACTGTCAAAGAAAAAAATGACGTTCTTCCTTTCCCTTAATATTTACCAACTTAAGAGATTTTGTTGTCAGTCTAGCAATCTCAGAAGGAAATAAATGACTACATAGTACAGAACTTTCAACTGAAAGACTCATATTGTCTTCCTTTTTATTTCTTAGGCCATTTTCCATCAGTGCAGTGAAATGAAAGAGAGTGCTAGTGCCCAATGTGTCAGAAGCTACACCAATTTTCAGTTCTATTTTGCTTTTTTCCTTTTGCTCTTATTTATCCTAAATAAATTTATGACTTGTCCTGAGGCATTTATCAGTCAAAGGTGACATTGTAATAATTTTTATGAGTTTTTAAGCCAAAGTGAATGTCAAATGGCAGCCGAGGGCACTCAGCACCTTATAGGACTGGGCCAATAGTGAATGTTGATGTTTGAAGAATAAACATTGTATAACAGTTTTAAAGAATTGCTAGATTTCATTATGAAGTTTTGCTTAAACTGGTGGAAAAGGATGGCAACATGACAGGATGTACATAAGGATGTATCCTACTTTCATAGGATAGGATGACTGCACTGGGCAAATAATATACTGTAAGATGTATTTCCTGATTTTAGATAACGCTTTAATGACACTTTGTAATTTGGAAAGCACTCCAAGCCCATATATATTGCATCCAGAAAACAAGCCTGCAGGTTTCAGTGTGTTTCTCATTTTTACTCTCACGTGACAGTTTAACTTGTTACTACTTGATTATAATTAGGTACTTGATTTTCATCAACAATAATTTCTAAGTAAGTGAAGTACTTCATGTTTTTTAAAGTAGGCTTTGCTTAATACTGTGTGATTTCAGCCAAGAACATGAACCTCTGTGCCTCAGTTTACTTATCCATAGTGTGATGAGTAATTTACCTACCTCAGATATGATATCCAGCATCAAAAAATGTCTATGTAGCATTTTAAGCTCCAATTGATCTTAGCAACAAATTGAACTTATCCCCCATACTATGATATATTGACCTCTGAAATCCTAAATGAAACATGTTTTAGACCTTAAAAAAACCTACTGTATCTTTTCTAACATCTTCTCTTTTCTCTTATTAGCATAGCATGCCTCTTTTTTAATCTTGTTGTACAATTCTAATTTCAAAGTCACATGTTTGGCTGAGTTTCTAACCTCTGAAGAACTACCCAGGATTAATCAAAGCTTAGTCTATGTAGAGAGGGTCTTTTGATTCTCTTTCTTTTGCTGGGTTTAACAGGATATTGCCTGTGTAAGCAAAATCAATGTTAAATGCTTGCTAGAAATGTCTGGGAGTTAACATAAAAGGTTCTGTCACACAAATGATGGTCCTGGAGAAACTTGAAAACTGCTTACATTTACTTCGGGTTTTGCTTAGAATGCTGCAGTCTGACAGTGGAGTCTGGCAGTGCCCAGGTGTGCACACATAGTCGCAGGGATGAATTTCATTGAACCATTTTCTGTGCAAAGTAAAGGTAACTGAAAGAAAATGTGAACAATAAAGTATTACTGGAAAATTATTACTGAAATATTACTTGTATAATCTGTGTATATGAAGTATATTAATCCTGGTTGGTTTTCCATTTATGTGCTGGAGACTCTTTGAGGCCCTTATAAGGACATCAGCGGAAAGATGGCTGGGGCTTATAAAGAAAAAAATTATAGAAACCATTTTAAAGGATGCTTTAGTGAGGGAATTAATGAGTTTAACTGGAAAGGTATGAGGAAGGAAATTAATTGTGCAGCCTGCCATGGGCAAGAAAGTGATTTGGAGGGGAAAAGGGAAAAACACATTTCAAAAAATGAGTGTGAACTGTTAGAGAAAAATTGTTGGCTGCTCAAAAGTACATATCTGAGAGAGAACTGACACATGAGACCTGATCCCAGAAAGAAGTTCAGGAAAGGGAGATGGATGTGGATTTTTAATGTTTTTGTGTGTGTGCGTGTGTGTGTGTGCACGCACACACGTGCATATACATGAATGGATGTGCATATATATATGTATATTTATATGTGAGGTTCTTCTGCTCTCCCAGAAAGAGCTGTATGTGGGAATCTTGTCAAAACCTCTGTGTTTCCTGGCTTTGCTATCACATGTGAATGAGTAACCTCAAAACTGGGGAAGACATGGATGTATGGAAAGTCATTGCGTGTGCTGTAAGGGAGTCTTGTGGTCTAGCATGGGTCTTGATGATGAGAGCAGCAATTCTGAGTGGTGCTGTTCTCAGGGGGTAATAGGGAAAGGGACAGAGAGACGAAGACTGCCCAAGAAGTGTGACAGTACAGAAAATGGACAGAGGGGGGGCCTATTCTCATAAACTTGTATTCTGAGATGCGGACCCCAGCAAAAGAGTCTAGGGAGTGTTCAGCAAGCAGAGCTCTACATATCTCTAAGTATTACAAGTTTCGAAAGAGTTGAGAGGTTGAAAGATTTGCCTTGAGTGGTCAGTAGAAACCGATTGCCTGAGATGTATGATGTTTTTCAAGCCACTTTTTCTGTGAGGGATTGTAATAGGGCAATGGCTTCATTCTCTAGCAATAACATCCTGTGGAGATGGCTATTTTGTTTTTTTCACAGAAGTGCCTGCTTGTTACACACAGCATTTTCCTTTTCTCAGAAACCCTTATGATATACTTACATAGAACTTTATTTATGTCTTTTGAAATTCAGAGGGCTGAGCATGGATCCCAGCACAGAGGAGAATAGTTCTTTTTATTCCATAAGACAAGTCAGTGGGCAGTCATAATAGGGACTTCATTCTTAACGTTCTGTCTTACCCCAGCAGCAGTGCTGGAATCCATAAATGTAACTGTTTACCTTTCCTGGCAGCTTAATCGGCACTGTACCTGTTTTAAAAACACTCATATTCTTTTGGGTTATTGAAAGGCTACGTTCCAAGTTGTGGAACACTGAACAATGTGGAACTATGAACAATGTTACGGGACAGATACATATGTAGAGCTTAAAAGATGTGCTTTCTGAAATCCATAATTATAAAGTTTGCTGGACTACCCACAAAGTGGTTAAAATAGATTGGTGTACTGTTCTTCATGTTATTTTTTTGTTTTGTTTTGGTTTTGTTTTTCCTGAATGGGAGAAATTCATACAGATAGAAATTGCATGAGTACTTCAAATTTTCATTTCAGTTGTTGTGTTTGTGAGTGCATTCATATGTGTGTTTTGGGAGAAAGGAAGAGAAGGCAAGAAACACCATGTACATGTGTACTTGAATATAATATATATTGAGCAATGACCAAGGTGGCAGAGTTTGAAGATCAGATTTCTAAAATTGCTTGAGGCTTGTCTGACTCTCACGCTGAAACCTGTTAGCAGTTCCCACTGACTTCAGTGAGAGCAGAGTTAAATTAATACTGAAAGCTTTTGAAAATTAAGCAATTTATTTTCTGAACTGTGATTGAATAGCCTGACCTGGTTCTCATCTGCTGCTATTGAAAATTTAAAATAAGCGCAATTTTCTTAATCTCCCAAATTTGTTGAACGCTTGCCTATTCTTTTGTCTCCCTGTGCAAATTCTGCTGCCTGCCTGTGGGAAGCTGTGCATGCTTGTGCTGTTTAGAATGAGATGATTCCAGTAGTGTGCTTTTCTTATTGGAATGACTATTGAAAAGAGCCTAACTGCTATTGAAGATGGTCAACTGCCATGCTACTGAATTGCTTTCTTATATTTCTTAAAAACCTCTGCCAACATCTCAGAAATGAAGAATTTTAAGAAAGTATGAATTACTATGTAATAAATTATTCTTTTACAGCAAAAACTTCCTATTCAAAGTGAGCTACTTTGGGGGAGTAAATTAGAGTAGTGATTTGCTGAAGCTGTGTATTTAAAGGAGAATTATGCATAGTGCCCTTGTTTTGCCAGATCCAAATAGCTCCTCAACAATTATAAATGTTTCAACAGCCTGAAGCATTTTTTTGCAAAAATACACAATAACATTTGTCCTTTTCCTCTGCGGCTTTCTTGGGACTGTTCCTATTTAGGATATCATGTTCAGAAATATTAAGGACTTCTAATATAAGCATTTAGATACTTTATTAGCTTGGATATAAAGCAGAGAAGGGTGACTAGCTAACAAATACAGCTGCTTCTTGGGTTGACTGGTTGATTTCAGCAGTGCTGGTTTCAGTAGTTGTCAGTAAATTCTGCCAGATTTAAAGTGCTATGTTTTGTTCAGCTAAGACATGTCTCTGGTGAATTGCTGAGATTGAGGTTTCAGGGCCTTTTATGCTATACTTACGGTTCATCTAGTCTGGCTGTTTTCGGAACAGGCTAAAGGTATTGTAATCAAAGTGAAAAGCGTGAACTCATAGAACTTGGTTTAGGAAACAGCTCTCCCTTAATCCAGAAAAGTACCTAAGAATTGATAGCATTGGTACATCTTGTCTTATCTGAGACCTGAATCTTGCAGACACTTATGTGCCCTCATAAAATGTTCATATTCCTATTGACATGGCAAAGTAGGTGTCTTTTTGCAGGATCCAGACCTTATCGTAGTTGTGGAAGTTATCCTTCTCTGCATAAATATTCCATTTGTTTTTTTAGGCTTGCCAAACTCTCAACCTAGCTTATCACAAGTAGCAGTAAGTTCCACGAAGTGTTTATTTATTTACCTTTAAAATATTGTTTTGTGGTTTTAAAACTGCCTTTTTAATTTTTCCCTGGTATAGTTCAGGATGTGTATTATGTGAAAGGGTACCTAGGAGTACTTAGCATAAAAAAGTGGATGTAGTGTAGAGGAGGTGTCATCCCCTCTTATTTATTGCAGCTTTAATTTGGAATGACCTAATATTTACAGATATATTTGTTTGAAATTGCTTCACAAATATATGGTTTTCCTCTGCTGTGCTAGAGTTCTGTCATGGTTTAACCCCAGCCAGCAACTAAGCACCACGCAGCCGCTCACTCACCCCCCCCCCCCCCCCAGTGGGATGGGGGAGAAAATCGGGAAAAGAAGTAAAACTTGTGGGTTGAGATAAGAACGGTTTAATAGAACAGAAAAGAAGAAACTAATAATGATAATGATAAACTAATAAAATGACAACAGCAATAATAAAAGGATTGGAATGTACAAATGATGCGCAGTGCAATTGCTCACCACCTGCCGATCGACACCCAGTTAGTCCCCGAGAGGCGATCTCCCACCCCCACTCCCCCCAGTTCCTATACTAGATGGGACGTCACACGGTATGGAATACCCCTTTGGCCAGTTTGGGTCAGCTGCCCTGGCTGTGTCCAGTCCCAACTTCTTGTGCCCCTCCAGCTTTCTTGCTGGCTGGGCATGAGAAGCTGAAAAATCCTTGACTTTAGACTGAACACTACTTAGCAACAACTGAAAACATCAGTGTTATCAACATTCTTCTCATACTGAACTCAAAACATAGCACTGTATCAGCTACTAGGAAGACAATTAACTCTATCCCAGCTGAAACCAGGACAAGTTCCCTTTTCTTTTTTCTGTAAATGAAATGGGATTTAAAAAGTTGCACTCGCTATTAAAGATTCAAATTTGTTATCAGTGTTATATTCAACAGTTAAGTTCTCCAGTTGTATTATTGAAGTTTTCACATTAGCCATGCATGCTCTGCCTGAACTGACTTGAGCCTGGATACACTAGAGCTGAGTTTACACAGTTCTGTGTTGTGTGGTTTTGCTTGGTTTGATTTGGCTTGATTTGGGATCTCTGTAGTTCAATGTTGCTAGCTTTTCTCCTCCCCATTAAAACCTTGTTTTCTATTTCATAATGTCTGTGATTTTGCTTTATCTAGGCTGTCTCACCTCACTGTTTCCTTGGATAATAAAGGGATAATGTGGATAATGAGCTAGTTTTTTCAGTATTGTTCCCTCTTCCTGTCTCAGCATAGCAGAACGTCTTACATGCTTTTGTGGTCACTGACAAACATTTTTGCTGAGCAGCCCACAATGCTGCTAGCTGTATTCCATCTCTACTCCTGTGCCATTTAAAGCCCCTCTGTGCAGGCTGAATTGTTTCTTCCAGTTCATGATACTTCACTCATTCCTGTAGTATCTTAAGTGATTCAGCATTGCATTGTAGATTCAATAACTGTACTTAGATCCTTCCATCAGTCCCTCAGAAGTGTCTTATAATGTGGCAGCTACAGGTGCAAATATGTTTAATCATATATACTTTCATTTACTGATCAATAACTATCTTAAACATCTGAGCTGTGATAGATTTCCTTGGAAAATTGCATTCACCAGTGCAGTGCAGTGAGGACTATAGAAGGATATGAAGTAAATATAGCTTTTAATACAGAATTTTCTTTTAATACAGAAATGATCTGTTATTTAATTCTGTAATGAGATGGGTGAGCAAACAAATAACTGTGCCCATAAAGCAAAAACGTGAACTGGCAGCACTGCAGTAGAAACTGCAGGTTTGATTTCTCTTAACTCATGGTAAATATAAGATAACATACTCCTTAGTAATGTGGCAACAGTGGTGGAATTAACACAGAGACGCTGTAGTGCTGCAATATCCCACTCTAGCTTACTGCATCCATTAGTTTACTTGTCCATATTGTAATTGCGCTCAATACCTAAAACTTTTTCCCTCAGTTTGTGGTTAGGTAATTTCTCTAATAGCTCATTGTTGCTGTGGAAGAGTTGCACAGGAGGCAAGCCCAACAGCCTGTATATTTCACTCAGCTTCTGAAGCATTTGTTTGTATCACGTTATTTTTCTAAGAAAATAAATAATGTGTGTTAACAGCAGAGTAAAACTGACTTTGTTGTGGTGGGCTTATGTGGACATGGTTTTAGGAAGAGGGTTAAGGGGACTATCCTGCTCTCCACATGTGGGATCACACCTAGCATGACACGTGGGACAGAGACCCTCTTTTACTTCCCACATCCAGATCATATCTGTGTTGACCTGGGCTTCTGCTCTGACTTCTGCCACTGAGTATGTGTATTCCTATTCACAGTTAGTGCCTTTATGCCTTTTATATAGCACAGATAGTTCTCCCTTGGGTTTTGAACAGGCTATAAATTTGGGATAGAAGCATGAGAAAGCATGGATGCTCTGTTTGTAAATTCTCACACATTGACCACTAGTCTAGTGCAGGGGCTTGTCCTGTAATCCTGAGGTATGCATTGGTGTAGAGAGGAAGAAACAGATTTCATTCTGCCTCCAAACTTTCATTTGTTTTTGTGTGGGCTTTCTATGTCTGCCCTTTAAAAATATACAGGCTTCCTCATTTTGGATCCTAGTCCCAAATTATTCTGGGCATTCTTCAGGTGCAGAGTTATGGGCATACAGATTACAAACTCTGTGTGTGGGATTTTGTGAATTGGGTTCATAAAACTTATGCAGTATTGCATGTCTGTGTTTAAATTGTATAAATTTTGAATCCAAGTGATACACAAATCTTCAGTGAATAGGTTGCAGAACTCCCTGTCATTTATTTTTATGGCTAATGGCTTTTTTTATATTCCATTTTCCACAAGTTTTCATTAAGTAGTGCATGTGAAGTGCTTCAACTTGACTTTGATGCGCATTCAGTATCATAAGGAAAGATCAGGCCTTTTATCTCTAAACTACAGATCAATTACCTTTCTAAACACTTACTTCATAATTTTCCTTTAAATAAAAAGGAAAAAAAAAGGTACCACAATCAACTGTATTAAGACAAGAAAAATTAAAGTGGTTAGAAAAAATGGAGGCATCACCTGAGATAAGGTACAAGGGAGCATGGACCTGCCATTGTAGGATTAGATACAGGTGCACAATAATCATATAGAGTGTAAAAGAGGAAATGGTACCTCACATTTAGAAGTAAAAAAAGTCCTTAATTTCTTGAAACAAGAAGATAGCTGGCTTGCTAATGAATTAAATATATGACAACTTTTAAGTGTAGCACAGCTGCTGAGTTGTCAGAGCAGGTGACTTTATCATCAGCAGAATTTGATGGTATTATGCTTAGGATGAAATAACCACTTGTTTCAAAACCAGTCTCTAATATCCTATGTGAAGGTCGGTCTCATAGATTTCATTCCTTAATATTCTAGC
The DNA here is from genome assembly GCF_900496995.4 of Aquila chrysaetos chrysaetos. NCBI lineage: Eukaryota > Metazoa > Chordata > Aves > Accipitriformes > Accipitridae > Aquila > Aquila chrysaetos. The sequence goes on from NC_044015.1 coordinate 25,440,606, forward strand.
TGACATTCCCATTTTCTGAAGTATGAGTCTTTAGATACATAAGTCTTAGATATTGTAGTATCAAGAAGGCTACTATGTGCAGCATTGCAATTAGGTAGAGAAAATCCTCTTACTATGGTACATGTGTGACCGGTAAACTAAAACTTCCAAATTGGTTTGGGTTTTTGGTTTTCATTTTGGTTTTTTTTGGTTTTTTTGTTTGTTTGTTTATATGTTTTTATTAGGACTCTCGTAATAGCGCAGTCAGGTTCTAAATATGAGTGATTTTTGATACAGCACTGTAAGACTTAAAAAAAATCATTTAATAGAAATAGCATTGGAGTTCAATGTAGATAATAAAATACTAACATCCTCTTACACAGCTTGTAGGTTCAACTTATGAGGTATTTTTCTTTTCTCTTGAAGTGACATGACATTGAGTTATTATTTCAGAAAGGAAGAAGTGAAACTGTTATTTTATTAATTTATATTCCAACAATATTAAACAAGCTAGTTTAAAAACACAAGAATCCCCTCTTTGAAACTAACAAAATAGTCAAATGCAGAAGCTATTAAAAATTGTCTTTTAATAAAAGTTTAAAGTCTTCAAAATATATTTGCCCCTCGAGCAAACTTTTTTCATTTAATATTGTGTCTGTTAATTAGTGCTTCAAATTTGCAAATTCTTTATTGGTTTATATCAATGTAATACCCAAAGCTCATCTCATTGCCAGATTTGAATGAAATATGATCCTGTTTATTCTATTAAAACGAAGGCTTGAAATTGTTACCCAAATGCCACAGGAATTCTTGCCATTTTCTCATCAAATTCCTCATCAGATTTTTTGTTAAAGTCACATTGTTTTAGATTTTGAGCCTTGGCATTTAAATGAAATTCAATGTGCCCCACTGGAGAAAACATCTGCAGGGACATATTATGTACAATATCCATTCCAATCAAGCAGGAGTGTACTGTGTGACTGAATGAGAAGCTTATTCTTACTCCACTTAGATTTACCCTGATGTGGCTATTGAGTCAATCTGTGAGAAGAAACATTTAGAAAATTAAACGAACAGAACAGGAAAGATTTTTTTAATACTCAGAGCAAATACTTCCAGTTGCACAATATTAATTTAAGAATGACATTTTTTAAAAGAACCTGAAGGAGTTTGGTGCCAAATTCCCTCAGAATTCAATGGGACTTGGGAATCAGAGCCCCCAGGGTTCCTTGGCAAATCTCTCTGAGTGATTATTATTAAGGGTTTTCTTTGAATATAAAATCATGATCTACAGAAACTGAAGGGAGCAGAGAGGTGTTGGGGAAGAAGGAGAAGAAAGAAATCAGTTCTGTAATCCTATAACATATATTAAAAAGTTGCTGAAATTCTATAAGCATGAGGTTAGCTATCAGTAAAGATGACCTGGAACAGGCCCTTTTCTTTTTGAAGCAGCTGCCTTACACGCTAAGCTTGTCCCATGTTACCAGTTGGTGGGCAAAAAAAAGCAGTATGGAGGAGCAAGCCCTTGTACAGCAGCAGTGGGTGTTTGTGGAACCAGCTTCTTTTCCTAACGAGGAATTCAGACTGAAAAAAAAAAAAGTCTCTTTAAAATGTATTTATGGTGACAGAGCCCTCTGCATCCTTTGAAAGGCTTGTTTTTACAGGCAGAGCACCTGCCTGTAACACCTCTTCTGCTGCAGAGCTGTGAATAAGAGCTGTTGTTATGAGCTCTTCAGCTACTTCAAATAAAGACTAGAAGAGGTATGGCAGTGGAGGTGAGGGGGTCACTCCAGAGAATCACTAGAATTGATCTGTGTTTAGCACTACAGGCCATGAGGACCACATCAAGAATACCAGGTCCAGTTTTTGTGCCCCCTAATACAGGAAGGACATTGATAAACAGGGATAAGTTCAGCAGAGGGCTAGCAAGATGGAGCCAGGCTGTTGACAGTGGTGCATGGTGGGAGGAGGAGAGACAACAGACAGAAATTGGAAAAAAAAAAAAAAAGAGAGGTTCTGACTGGATGTGGGGGAAAACAGTTTCCTTTTGAGGACAGTCAGGCATTGGAATGGAGTATGCAGTCTCCATCCATGGAAGTTTTTAACACCAAGTTAGATGAAGTGTTGTTTAACCTGATCTGACTTCAGAGTCGGCCCTGCTTTGAGCAGGAGTTTGGGCTAGAGACCTCCTGAGGTCTCTTCCAACCTGAATATTCCTATGATACAATTGGATTTGTAGAGGAAGTTTGGGGTTTCTATTTAAAATCTTCCCCACTCCCTTCTTGTCCTTATCCTACCCCCTTCTCTCAGATTGTTATTTAGACTTATGTAAATGTGATCTTCCAGTGGTGTATAGTTCCTTTCAAGGGCACTGCTGGAAAAAGTGATTAGCAATTAAAAACAAAACAAAACAAAACACAACAAACCAGCAAATACAATCAGGAAAACTTGTCCAATATGGTTACCAGATAGAGGTCATTCAATTTGTAGGGTACAGAGAAAAAAGAATAATGATAATGAAACAGTAAATTTATGGTGGAGTTGAATTCCGTGTGTAACTTTGTTTATATAATATGCCTGTCTGACAAAAGCAGGCACATTAAAACTTATAAACATATGATTAACCGAGGCAGTGTAGTTCTAAACTTCTCAGGTTCACGTCTGCTTCCTTCAAGTTTGACGAAACAAGAGAGTTGCACACTGAATTTGGAATTCAGCAAACTTGTACACCAAAGAGAAGAGGTGTTACTGAAAATATTCTGGTTGAAGTCTCTTGCATTTGACACCCAGAAAGTATTTATGTAATGTTAACAGCTGATTATAACTGTCAAAGTAGCCCTGCAGTAAACAGGCACTTTCTTAGAAATTAGGTAGATCAGATAGGAATTGAGTAGATCAAAGGCCACTACAGTGATTGCTCTGTGCTAACGGAAAGTAAGTCTGGTACAACCTATAGCTAACTTCATGAAAAAGGTCATTTTAAACACAAATTGTAACATATGGTCTTAAGAAATATCCTTCAAATCCTTTTGTTTCTGATCTGAAAGGATTCAGAAACTCTTAACTGCTTTCACCCTATTGTGCGAGTGAAGGTAATAGTTTTTTAAAAAAAGGGTAGCTCCCTACCTCACCACAAAATGTGAAATTTGTTTTCTTCTGTATTTTAAATATAGCAGTAATGAGGAAAAATGGATGATGAACAGAAAGTGTGGGTTATTCTGTCACCTGACAAGTTAGACAAGTTGGGGCTTTTTGGTGGCCTTGAAAGGATAGAAAAAGCTAATCAGTAATGATTTTCCATTCTTGTCCTGCATGACCTTTTAAGGGCAAGTCATGCTCTGTGGAGGCTGCAGTGCTAGTAGGTTTTAAGGAGAAATGTGAAGCATGGTAAAATAGGTCTATGAATATCTTGGTCATAGTGGGACAAACAGGAGGGGAAGCATGAACGAAAACATCACCATGCTTGTTCAACAATTCAGCTCACTTCTGCTTGCAGGAAGGAAGTTGGCTGATGACATGATAAGTGAATAAATATGTACATCAAGACTGGATTTTTTCTTTTTTCATAATGTTTCAGCCTTTGCTGTATACTTAAATAACAGTGTGAAAAATGTAGTGCTAAAATAGGAACAGATACTTTGTATATTTCTCTTGGTGATTCCCTATTACATTTGCAGAGATGACATGTCAAAGATGAATTTCTGAACTGCTTCTTCAGCAAACTCAACTGGTCTCTGAATTTCAGAGTCAGATTCTTTCTAGCTCAAACATAATTATCACTAATAAAAGTTTCAGTAGGTCTAACTCTGCTTTCAGTTATAGCCAGGTAATCTCCTTATCTTTTGTAAGTAGAATACAGGAAATTATTTTCCTCTTGCAATGGTACGATTTTGGGTTTGCATTTACATTATAAAAGTAATTCTTCACAATGCATGTGTTGAATCTGTCTTGCCTTCCTTTTGCTACTGTCTCTGCAACGCTAACATGAGTAAAAATAGTACTTTAATGGTTATTTATTTATTTTGGTCACTGAAGTTAATAAATATGATTCTGAAGATAGGGATTTTTATGTGAAGGAGCAAGCAGACTTATTGAATAAGCAGTCACTATTTTTACAAGCAGAGTACATGTTCAAAACAGAAAGCTGCTAATACCACAGAGATAAAAGGATAATTTACACTAATTTATGAAGCTAATTAATCAAATGAACTGAGTATATTAACCAGTTGGTGATATTCTGCTGAGCAGGAACTGAAACATTTAGAAACTTCTTCAGACTTTTTTTTAATACCGTGACATACTGTAACTTATATTGCAAGTTTCCTACAGTGATGACCCTTTCATAAACACTGACAGCTTAAGCAGTTTTAATAAACAAGAAATGTGAAAGCTCATGCTTACAATGTCCAGGCAGATTCCTCTTTGTATCATAACATTTTCTTAATGAATTACTGAGAATGAAAGATACAGTATGTGAAGACCCCTCTGGCTGTAAATATTACGGGTATGAAAGTATTTTAAATATTTAGTACATGATTATTAATAAGAACAGTAGGGATTTATCTGAATTTGTAGCAAGTTTAAAAAAAATATTATAGTTGCCATTCTATGCAGTTTCAGAAGACTCTGCAGTGGGAAAAATGTGTTTCTACTAAAATTGTGGTAAATAAAAAACCCAAAGAAATGTTGTTTTATATTGCCTAGAGTCTGTATGAGATGCAAAGGCAATGTATTTCAATGTTAGATTTCTTGGTAAAACCATGAGCAAAGATGGAGCAAAATTTTTCAAGATAGGTGCAAGTTTTGCAGAGGCAGGCCAGGTAAGGCCACCTAAATCCTTTAAAGCAGAATTAAGGCTTGCTTTCTGATGTGACAGAAAAGCTGTGTAATGAATCCAATTTGTCTCTAGAAGCCAGTGGGAATGAGACATGGAAAATAAATGAGAATTTTTCTCTGAGCGTCCAAGGCAAATCTGTAGAAATACTTTCCCACATTGTAGAGTGCATAGTACAGGTGATGTGGGAGCTGCTTCCCAGTCGTACAGCTGTACAACACTTTGTTGACATAAGAGCTGGGCTACAGGCTTTTATCTGCTATGCATGTTCTGGTACATTGACAACACCTGCAGTAGCCTGGCAAGAAATGAGACCTATATATCTGGAATGAAGTTGTATGGCCGAGACTGGTATGGAAAGCTTAGGTAGGGGTAGGACCTGAGACATGAACCTGTGCAGTTAGCTAATGGCGTGTGTTGGCATCCTATGTTGGAGGGACTGAGGTTATGCAGCAGAAGGTTTTGAGGTAAGATGAGAGAGGAAGTGATAGTAGTTTATCTGCCCCTTATTTAGTGCTGCTCATGACAGTAGCTGACTGAAGTAAATTTAGGAATCCCTGCTATCAAACATAAAATTCAATGAGATGAAATCCTGTTTGTCTGGATTCAGTAGTATCTTCAATAACTTTTGGAGATTTGTTTTCCATTCACTTTTCATTCCTTCTTTTCTTGAACTTTAATTTCCCGCACCTTCATGCTAAAAACTGCCTACTCTGTCAGTGATATGTCATGCGGGTAAAGAGAGAGCACAAGAGCAGAATCTAAATAGAAAGGTCAGTTCTTCTTCCTGCTCAGTCCATTTCCCACATTGGAAGAGTTGAAAGCAATAGCCTCTCTGATATCCTTTGAACCTCTTGTCAGCTGACATGAATTGAAGCAACCCTTAAACTACTCAACTTTGTTTTGTGGTCAAAACTGAATGGAGTCAAGAAAGAATAATGTTCCAAAGTGGACTTAAGCCACCATACAACACAGTGCATAATGAATACAACATGCCAAACCAGTATTTCCAAGAGTATCATTACAAGAAATTGGAAAGAGGATCTTTTCAGATGTAGAAAAAAAAAATTTGGAGACAATTTCCCAGTAGCTTTCAGAAAGAGAGGTATCCTTAAGTTTTCATTATGTCTTTGAAGGTCTCTCCTTAACATATTTAATGCTGACTAGTACAGCAGTCTCTGCCTTTCTATGTTAAATCATTAACTGATGATATCCAGTTTGTAGTTTCAAGGACACTTCATATTTTTTGCCTCTTTTCAATTTGTAGAATAGTTCCTCCCCCTGGTAATTCCCACACATTTTTATTGCATACTGAGTGGCTTCAATTCAAATGTCTTATGTGAACTTGAGCATCTTTTAGGATCAAACCATAAACTATGAGTTTCAGAAATAGTTATAATTTTAGGGATTAGTGCTTTTCAATGCATGGAATACATTTTGTAAATTATGTATTGTGAGAGAGTTGCTGGTATCTTCTTAGAAACAGTTGCTGCAGATCAAAACCGTTTTCCACTCTATTGTCCTTTACCATATCAAATAACAATTGAAACAGCAGCAGCAGCCAATGAACATGGATCAATGATATCTTCAGCCACTGCATTTGTGTAGGTTTAATCCATTTACGTGAAAATCAAGTTACTGCTGGCCTGTTTTTTCTTTACTGGAAACAATTGATAACATTACTTCAGAAGAAATTAATCCAGAGAATTAATTAGCAGAATCTAATATCCAATAAATGTAGTCTTGAGAAAGATTTCATGGGTGGTCAATTGTGACATTAAATGGAAGGTAAAAAAATAGATACCGTTAGTTGTTTTCCATAATCAAACAGAAGTGATGGAAAAGGAACAAATAGGATGACATTGACTTTGGAGAAAAATAAATAGGTCGGTTCTTGTACCTGTCACAGAAAAGCTTTGAGAACATTTTTTTCGTGTTTTTGGCTTAGGCCCATATTTAGGGGCTTAAATTTTTGGAAGAAATACTTTGAAAAATAAAAAAAAATCATTGTTCCCAGGCCAGTGAGTTTGATACTTTGATACTGCAGAGGCTGCACTGGTGTTTTAGGATCAAATTCAGCCCTGGTCAGTAGGAGCAAAAAAAGTTAATGCTTACTACCTTCATCATGGTTCCTGTGGCTTTTAGTAGTTTAAGTTTTTGCTGTTGAAGAAATTGGACTTTGCATATGGTCAGTTAATGAAATTTGGCTGATGAGTGGTAACCTCCTTAGCTATAGTAGTTGAATTTTTTATTTTGAGTCCAACCCCTTTTTTATTTTATCATTATTAAAGCATTTCACTTAGAAATACAAATGGAGATCAGTGTGCTATTTCATGAGGGCTGTGTGTATGTACAGCCAAGGACTTTGAGCCAGATTTTCAAAGGCATTTAAGAGCCTGAACTTTCAGAGAGATGCCTAAGAGGATCTTTGAGAGACTGTCTGCATGTTTAAGCAGCTAAATGACTTTTAATATCTTGGATTATTTTTGAAAGATTTAAGCAAGTGTTTAAGCACCTTCTTGAAACAGGGTTTTAGTAAGAGTGAAGGTTTCTTAAAAACCTGAGTAGGTCATATTTTTCTGGGGATGGGAGTTGTTCATGCACCTACCCAATGGGGAAGATGTTTCTAAAAATTGGTCATATTTCATTTGAGAACTCTTTCTTTTTAAAAACTGGCTGTTGCTGCTGACTACAGTAGATGTAACTTTAAGGAAAAAGAAACCACTTTCCAGATAGAAATTCTATTTTAAGCCATTTCTTTCTTGACCCATAGGCCTACGTATCCCTGACTTAACTCTGTAGGCTGTAGCTTGTCACAGAGAATGATTCTGCTTTTGGCAGGTGTGCTCATTCAGCGTGTTTGCTAACTTAGCAGCAAAGTGCTTCTGTATTTGCTTTGTCTTGGTGTCTGAGCAATGACTTATTTACCGAAACGTTTCTTTTTCTCTCTTTTTTTTTTTTTTTTTTTTACTCATTGGAATTGATTGTGTGAGTGAAATTCAGGATGTTGTGACTGCAGGATTGCATGCTGTCAGTTTTTCTAGGAGGTATTATATGCTTGTAGGACCTTGTGTTTCACTCATTACTCTGACTAAAATAAAGAATAAGTGACATAGGAAAACATGCTGTATTCATATCCATATTAGAAATCTTTCTGGTGCTGTCTTACTTGTAAAATTAGGGATTTTTTTAAGATGTGAGGTTTTTGGATGTATTTAAATTAGTAGTTGATTTTTTCAGAAGAAAAGCCCTGAGGCATGTGTAAAACTAGTGGCTACATAAAGCTGAAGAATCAGATGTCTGCTGGGCAAATTGACAGAACTCATTAATCTTAGATGCAGTGTACTATAGAGTCTGTCCTTTCATGCACCTGCCCATGCCTAAAGTAATTACATGATGGCACTATTAATACTGAAGAGCTTGAGTGGGGATAGGGTTATCTTCTCTTCTTAGTAATTGATTGCTAGCTGATTAGTGGACAACATTTTTCCTACAGTGTAATTGCCTTTCTGCTATTGTAGCCTCTCTAACCTGGGGG